>NC_092338.1:136167500-136377500 GCF_046630445.1 Rutidosis leptorrhynchoides | reverse complement strand
ACTCGCAATTTTATTTATCGTCATTTAAATACTGTTATTTATTTTACGCACTCTACATATCGTCGGATAAATCGGACACATGTACACAATATGTCGGATTAATTCTGAGACAATAGTTGTACAATGGGTCACGATACGTCGATTAATTCTAAGATTATATATTGAACTATATACGTACTACTAACTGTGGACTACTAACATTGGACTACTAACACTGGACAATTAAAAGGTATTAAAATATTGATTATAACATATCAGACTAAACATTTCTTCAAGTTTGCCACTTGATTTGATCTTAAACAATCTTTTGTATTTTGACGATTACAATCTGCGTTCAGCTTCTTCAAAATTTCCCGAAAACACCTCAGATTAATAACCAATGATTCAGATTCATCAACCTTGAGAATGCTGATGAAGCAGCAAAAGCTATAGATGGTCTTAATGGCCAAAAGCTTGATAATTAGAATGGTGTGTTGAAAAAGCTCAGATTTGGAACTGAAAAATGGATTGAGCAAACCCTGAAGGAGACTATGGACAAATCACAAGGACTAAACCTGTACTTAAAGAATCCAGATGATTCTGTATCCGATGAAAACTTTAGCAAATATCTTGCTCTTTACTTAGTAGAAATCCTTGCGGAATAATTTTCTTCATCAACCTTCGATCTTAGAAATTCCAAAATATCATCATAAATATCTTCGATATTTTTGAGGATATTTTCATAAATATTCTTATCCTAAATTTATTTATCTCTTCATGCTATCCGTATTACATCATAAAGGAAACTATTTTAGTTTCTATATTTCTGTAAAATCTGAGTTTAAATTATGTATGGTTTCTGGAGAAGTGTTGAGAATTGAAGCATGAGTTAGTATAATATAACGACGCCTGACCAACGTGATTATATTATAGTAAGTCATGCCGAATTTCTAATGGAACGTGATGATGGTCCACAGATCTTACCTCATCATGTGCCATGTTACACGACTCTTTCATTCTACTTAATCTCTAAATATATCAAGAAAATATTTTCTTGATATTTCTAGCTTTCTGTGATTTCTGGTAATTTAACAAATCAAATCGTGCTATTACATTTCTTTTCTGCTTCGTATATTATGATCATTCGAAACTTCATACCTATGAATTGGACCATTACTTGCTTTACTTAAAGTCGAGAAGAGAAAATAAAAGCATGAAGCTCCGCAATATAAGGGAAAATATACAGCCCGATAACAACACAGAAATTACAAACCGTGTATATCAATGCGTATAGCAATATAAAGACATGTGAGAATTAAAAACACTATAACCCTAAGGTAATAGTAGAAGTAAACAGATTCCTCCGATGGCAGATGAAAAAGAAGAATGACAGATGTAATAGTCAGGAAGATATCAAGAATCAGAACTGGATTTAGCATTTTCACAAACTTTTGGAAGTAAGAATTGAGGAAGAAAGTATAGGAGTGGTGAAAATAATGGAACCACAAGAGGTTAATTTATAGTGAAATATCAGACATAGCAATCGAGGCAGATTACCTCAATTAATTAAAAAGGATCCCAATTTCCTTAAGTTCTGAAGAATCAAATCTTATTCAGATTACGAAGATTTTCTTTAAAATCCTTAAATCTCGAAAATCAACCGTGGCTACGTCAAAAGATAAGACAAATCTATTTTTCCTCCTTTCACTCTTTTGTGATAGCTTCACTCATACTCTTCGAGTAATCGAATTGCTTTATTCATATTACTCAATAAATTTTATCTCTATTCCATTCAAAAATATTCTTGTTGTCAACCATGACGATCTCTGTCAAATTTTAGGACGAAATTTCTTTAAAGGGTAGGTACTGTCATGACCGGAAAATTTTGACTTATTTTTAACTCGAATCTCTAAATGATTTCATAATTCTGACACGATAAACAAAGTCTGTAATGTTGAATCTCAAAAATTTTGACGATTCACGAACCACTATTTGTAATTAGATACATATATTTAAATATATGAATATATAATAATAATTTGAAATATAATTTGAAACATTATATGATTCAATTATTAGAATTTATTATGTAAAATAAAATAAAATCTAATATTATAATAATTATTATTTAAGATATATCATTATATCTAATTAAAGTATATTATATATATATATATATATATATATATATATATATATATATATATATATATATATATATATGATTTCGAATTTACTTAGTAAACGACGGTGTCACTCATTTATCATTCGATCGATATTAAACAAGTTAAAAACAAACTTATGTGATTTTAAGATAAACGGTAATCCGAAATGAGTTATATAAATTATAGACTTATTAAAAATGTATTTAGGAGCTATTTGTTAAATTTTAGAACTTTTTATATTTTACTTGGGATCGAGCGCGGATAGTTGAGTTAATTTATATTTAATAATTTTAAACAATTAATAACCGTTTTTTATAAAATAAATAAATAAAGATATTTAATTTTTCTGAGAACCTTTATCCACCACTAATTTACAACGAGGTACGAAATTTAGTCCGTGAAAGGCGACGGCTAATAATTTCACACGTTTATATTATAAATTATATTATAATAATTATTATATTATATATTTACATTCCTAGTTAATTGAATCCGTGAATTGATGTCGGTAGATTAATCCAATTCTAAACTATTCTTAATTGAAATTTGTGTGTACCGTGCCTCTCTTTATCATTTCCACGTGTCCTAATTTTAAGATTATATTTTTTATTTTCATTCCACTTGGTAAACTGAACTATCTATCTATCTCATTTACTGTTTCATTTTTGTTTCTTTTCCTACAAATCTCAAAGATATATACACACATACATCAAATGCTTTTCTACCTCACTGCATCACATGCTCGAGTCATTTGTTAAACACTAAACCACACACCATGATCCTCCTACTTAATGTCGAGCTCCAGCACCATCCTTCCACCATTCGCCACCCCACGTCCACCTTAAACCCATACACCATCCCACCTTAAACAACCCGATATTAGATCACCATAATCACCATCGACACCCACTACAATACCATCCTTCTCAAACATAACTGCCACCTTTCATTACATCACCACCATCTCACGGTTTATGATCATGATCGTACATAACTATCACCTACATAGATTCAACACCATTAAAACTCATTTAATACAGCCAACACTACATGTATATTACCCGGTAACCACCACCATAACTATCACCACCACCTACGGCCATAAACCACCACAGAACCATACCATTGATCCACCACCTACTCGTTTCCTGTTTGTAACTCGAAACCACCTTCATCACCATTCTTCGTTTCTTGTTTTATGCTTGAACCACCCTCCTCCAAACCTTAATCAATCACCGTTAACGCTACCATCTTAAATACCATCGACAATACCCACCACCTTCACAAACACCTCCAACCACCTGCATATTTACGTTTGCTCGAATTTTAACTAATACAGGTTGGACTATTATGACAACCAAGAACGCAACACGTCAGACCCATTTACTGTTGTTGTTATGATCAGTCGAACACCACGAGCCACCATCATTCGTTGCTATTGTTTGATATTCGAATCTGCAACGGTTACTGTTCTTTGCTTTTGTTTATTACCCTTGCTCGTTAAACACAATCTACAAACAAGACTGTTGCACCTTGAAGCTGTTTTTCTTTTTTTTTCTTTTTTTTTGTTTCGTTATTGTTGCATTTCCGATCAACCACCTGTCGAATTTTTGTTGCTAGCCATTATGTTTCTACTTCATTCGTAAACTCCAAACCCAACAGACCATTATTGTTTCTTGCTGTTCCAGTTTCTGTAATAACGACGATGATGATTATGATGAGAAGGAAGAAGATGAACATTGATATATTCGAAGATTACTGTTGCCGCATCTGTTTCTGTTTAAACAATCACGAAATGATTAAGATGACGATGTTATTGTAGTGACCCGAACTTTTCCATGTTTATATATATTAATTGAGATTAATATTTACATGATTAAATGTTTCCAACATGTTAAGCAATCAAACTTGTTAAGACTTGATTAATTGAAATATGTTTCATATAGACAATTGACCACCCAAGTTGACCGGTGATTCACGAACGTTAAAACTTGTAAAAACTATATGATGACATATATATGGATATATATATAGTTAACATGATACTATGATAAGTAAACATATCATTAAGTATATTAACAATGAACTACATATGTAAAAACAAGACTACTAACTTAATGATTTTTAAACGAGACATATATGTAACGATTATCGTTGTAAAGACATTTAATGTATATATATCATATTAAGAGATATTCATACATGATAATATCATGATAATATAATAATTTAAAATCTCATTTGATATTATAAACATTGGGTTAACAACATTTAAAAAGATCGTTAACCTAAAGGTTTCAAAACAACACTTACATGTAACGACTAACGATGACTTAACGACTCAGTTAAAATGTATATACATGTAGTGTTTTAATATGTATTTATACACTTTTGAAAGACTTCAATACACTTATCAAAATACTTCTACTTAACAAAAATACTTACAATTACATCCTCGTTCAGTTTCATCAACAATTCTACTCGTATGCACCCGTATTCGTACTCGTACAATACACAGCTTTTAGATGTATGTACTATTGGTATATACACTCCAATGATCAGCTCTTAGCAGCCCATGTGAGTCACCTAACACATGTGGGAACCATCATTTGGCAACTAGCATGAAATATCTCATAAAATTACAAAAATATGAGTAATCATTCATGACTTATTTACATGAAAACAAAATTACATATCCTTTATATCTAATCCATACACCAACGACCAAAAACACCTACAAACACTTTCATTCTTCAATTTTCTTCATCTAATTGATCTCTCTCAAGTTCTATCTTCAAGTTCTAAGTGTTCTTCATAAATTCCAAAAGTTCTAGTTTCATAAAATCAAGAATACTTTCAAGTTTGCTAGCTCACTTCCAATCTTGTAAGGTGATCATCCAACCTCAAGAAATCTTTGTTTCTTACAGTAGGTTATCATTCTAATACAAGGTAATAATCATATTCAAACTTTGGTTCAATTTCTATAACTATAACAATCTTATTTCAAGTGATGATCTTACTTGAACTTGTTTTCGTGTCATGATTCTGCTTCAAGAACTTCGAGCCATCCAAGGATCCATTGAAGCTAGATCCATTTTTCTCTTTTCCAGTAGGTTTATCCAAGGAACTTAAGGTAGTAATGATGTTCATAACATCATTCGATTCATACATATAAAGCTATCTTATTCGAAGGTTTAAACTTGTAATCACTAGAACATAGTTTAGTTAATTCTAAACTTGTTCGCAAACAAAAGTTAATCCTTCTAACTTGACTTTTAAAATCAACTAAACACATGTTCTATATCTATATGATATGCTAACTTAATGATTTAAAACCTGGAAACACGAAAAACACCGTAAAACCGGATTTACGCCGTCGTAGTAACACCGCGGGCTGTTTTGGGTTAGTTAATTAAAAACTATGATAAACTTTGATTTAAAAGTTGTTATTATGAGAAAATGATTTTTATTATGAACATGAAACTATATCCAAAAATTATGGTTAAACTCAAAGTGGAAGTATGTTTTCTAAAATGGTCATCTAGACGTCGTTCTTTCGACTGAAATGACTACCTTTACAAAAACGACTTGTAACTTATTTTTCCGACTATAAACCTATACTTTTCTGTTTAGATTCATAAAATAGAGTTCAATATGAAACCATAGCAATTTGATTCACTCAAAACGGATTTAAAATGAAGAAGTTATGGGTAAAACAAGATTGGATAATTTTTCTCATTTTAGCTACGTGAAAATTGGTAACAAATCTATTCCAACCATAACTTAATCAACTTGTATTGTATATTATGTAATCTTGAGATACCATAGACACGTATACAATGTTTCGACCTATCATGTCGACACATCTATATATATTTCGGAACAACCATAGACACTCTATATGTGAATGTTGGAGTTAGCTATACAGGGTTGAGGTTGATTCCAAAATATATATAGTTTGAGTTGTGATCAATACTGAGATACGTATACACTGGGTCGTGGATTGATTCAAGATAATATTTATCGATTTATTTCTGTACATCTAACTGTGGACAACTAGTTGTAGGTTACTAACGAGGACAGCTGACTTAATAAACTTAAAACATCAAAATATATTAAAAGTGTTGTAAATATATTTTTGAACATACTTTGATATATATGTATATATTGTTATAGGTTCGTGAATCAACCAGTGGCCAAGTCTTACTTCCCGACGAAGTAAAAATCTGTGAAAGTGAGTTATAGTCCCACTTTTAAAATCTAATATTTTTGGGATGAGAATACATGCAGGTTTTATAAATGATTTACAAAATAGACACAAGTACGTGAAACTACATTCTATGGTTGAATTATCGAAATCGAATATGCCCCTTTTTATTAAGTCTGGTAATCTAAGAATTAGGGAACAGACACCCTAATTGACGCGAATCCTAAAGATAGATCTATTGGGCCTAACAAACCCCATCCAAAGTACCGGATGCTTTAGTACTTCGAAATTTATATCATATCCGAAGGGTGTCCCGGAATGATGGGGATATTCTTATATATGCATCTTGTTATTGTCGGTTACCAGGTGTTCACCATATGAATGATTTTTATCTCTATGTATGGGATGTGTATTGAAATATGAAATCTTGTGGTCTATTGTTACGATTTGATATATATAGGTTAAACCTATAACTCACCAACATTTTTGTTGACGTTTAAAGCATGTTTATTCTCAGGTGAATATTAAGAGCTTCCGCTGTTGCATACTAAAATAAGGACAAGATTTGGAGTCCATGTTTGTATGATATTGTGTAAAAACTGCATTCAAGAAACTGAATTCGATGTAACATATTTGTATTGTAAACCATTATGTAATGGTCGTGTGTAAACAGGATATTTTAGATTATCATTATTTGATAATCTACGTAAAGCTTTTTAAACCTTTATTTATGAAATAAAGGTTATGGTTTGTTTTAAAAATGAATGCAGTCTTTGAAAAACGTCTCATATAGAGGTCAAAACCTCGCAACGAAATCAATTAATATGGAACGTTTTTAATCAATAAGAACGGGACATTTCAGTTGGTATCCGAGCGTTGGTCTTAGAGAACCAGAAAATTTGCATTAGTGTGTCTTATCGAGTTTGTTAGGATGCATTAGTGAGTCTGGACTTCGACCGTGTTTTCTTTAAAAATGATTGCTTAACATTTTTGTTGGAAACTATATATTTTTAACATATGAATATTATGTGATATATTAATCTCTTAACGTGTTTGATATTATGTGATAGATGTCTACCTCTAGAACAAGTCCCATTGACTCACCTAATAATAATGAAGAGTCAAATGTAAATTGGAATGATTTGTGGACTGATTCACAAGTTCCCGAAGAGGAACCGGAAGAAGAGTCGGAACCGGAAGAAGAATCGGAACCGGAAGAAGAATCGGAACCGGATGAAGAAATAGAACCGGTGGGGGAAATAATAAAACGGTTAAGTAAAAGAAAATCCTCAACCAACCGACCAAAGTTAATTATGGTCAATGGTGTTTCCGCCAAGGAAGCAAAATATTGGGAGGATTACCAATTCTCCGATGAATCGGATTCCGACGAGAATTCCGATGATGTTATAGAAATTACCCCAACTGAATTTAAAAAGGCAAAAGAAAATAATAAGGGAAAGGGCATAAAAATAGAGAAATCTAATTCCAACCCCGATGAACTTTATATGTATCGTCAACCCCCGAAGTCCTTAAGTTGTAACAATGACCCGGGAACCTCTAAACCACCAGGTTTTTCTAAACCAATGTGGACAACGACGGCTCGTATTAGGGGAACATCATATATCCCTAGAAACTTGGCAAAACGAACCAAAACCGAAGAAGAAGAAACGAGCTAGTCGGAATAAGATAGTTGTATTCGTGTGGTGTAATATATGTAATATAGTGTTCTTATGCTTTATGATATATGTAAAAATTGCTTGTATTAATAAGTATTTTTTTTTATGAAACTAACTCTTGTCTATTTTACAGTTTAAAAACACAAAATGGATAGACAACCCAATATTTTAAGAGACCTGCCCGGAGACATGATTGATGAAATCTTGTCTAGAGTCGGCCAGAATTCTTCGGCACAACTATTTAAGGCGAGATCAGTTTGTAAGACATTCGAAGAACGTTCCAAGAATGTCTTGGTTTATAAGAGACTTTCGTTTGAAAGATGGGGGATATCACATTGGGAAACCCATAAGTTACGATGTGTTTACTTTGACGCATATATTGCGGGGAACCCAAATGCTATTTTACGCAACGGGTTAAGAAATTATTTTGACTCAATATATCCGAATATTGGACTTCGTGATTTAGAAAAAGCGGCTAACATGCAACATAAAGAAGCATGTTATGCTTACGGATTAGTAATGTTCGCTTCTCACCAAAGTGAGAACAAGAACATCGGGCTACAACTATTAAACAAAACGTTTCCACAAGTGACGGAGTCGGTAATTGGGGTAAGAAATGAGGTTTTTAGATTATTACGGGACTGTTGGACATTACGTAACCCTCGTCCCTTTGATGACGTTACAACACGCTGTCTTATCAACGGCCATAACGGTTATGTTGCACAAGACCAAGGATGGGAAGTAGTCCTAGTAAAACCAGAATGCATGACTTGTTTCTGGACGTATGAATTACGTGTCTTTATTGCCTTTGCCGAACGACTTGTGTACTAGCTAGAATTGTCTTCACAACTATCTTGTATCAAAGTTATTGTGTGCTATATTTCATGCTTTATGTAAAATAAGCGGTATTGTAAGTTTGTAAAATATTGTATAAAAGTTTGAACGCGAAATATTATTACAATCAATTTTTCATATAGAATTGTAGTAGTTGAATTGTATATTAGCTACTAAGTATGAACTTAACGGGTAGGTACTACCCGAATTTAAACTTATAAAACGCTAATATGAAGAAAAAGCTTTTATAAATGAGTTCATATTATGCTACGAAATACTATTAACTACTCTTAATATTCTGTATGATTAACTTGTTCCATTTAACTATTTTGAAGGAAATGGCACCGACTACTCGACACACCGTGAATATGAATGAAGAGGAATTCCGTACTTTTCTAGCTTCAAACATAGCCGCAGTACAGGCTGCGCTACATACTATAACGACCCGTTCCTAATCCATCCGGACAACGTCCATATCGATTACAAACGAATTATAATAGTTGATAACATCGCGAGGTATTTGACCTCTATATGATACATTTTACAAACGTTGCATTTATTCTTAAAAAGGCAAACTATCATTACATCAAAATTGATATGCTCGTCTAACATTTTACAATATCCAAATGGCTTAATATTAGCCCTTAATGATCTTCAATGACTCGAATGCAACGTTCGTGTATCATGGCTTAAATGGTCCCAACTAGTATCCTTTATATGAGCTAATGCACAGCGGAAGACTTAATTCGTACCTGAGAATAAACATGCTTTAAAGTGTCAACCAAAAGGTTGGTGAGTTCATAAGTTTATCGTATCAACAGTTATCAAAAGTTTCAATAGACCACAAGATTTCATAGTTATAAATATCTGTACACTCGCAAGTGTATAAAAGCATTCTAAGTGGTTGAGCACTTGGTAACCATACTTAACATTTAATCACGTCGCATATTCCCTTTAATATGAAATCTTACTACACCGTACCAAGGTGTAGTCGCAAAACAAAGTACTGTGCAACCGTTGAATACTGGTCGTCCAGTCCGGTTGGGGTTGTCAGGCCCGATAGATCTATCAACAGGATTCGCGTTTACAATACCGCTGTAAATATTAGTTACCAAGCTACAGGGAAGTATGCCAGTGGTACAACTCAACGTAGAATGTGTTTTTAGTACTTGTGTCTATTTCGTAAACATTTATAAAAGCTTCGCATGTATTCTCAGTCCCAAAAATATATATATATTGCAAAAGCAATTAAAAAGGGAGCAAATGAAACTCACCAATTGTATTTTGTAGTAAAAATACATATAACATCATTGATAACTTATAAGGTTTGGCCTTCGATTCACGAACGTATCAATATTGAGATTCAATATTGCAGGATATTATTTAGACGCAACAGAGATGACAAACACTAGTTTGTCTCATGAGCAAAACCCCCGATCCGTACCCATAACTTTCATAGATTTGACCCATAATCTCCTTAATATTATCCCATTCATAAAACCAGTTTTGGAACACTTGGATAGAATCCCGTCATAGAATCTTTGTATAAATTTTGGTACAATAAATACTCTTGATCTTAAAATTAATACTAATCTTAATCTTTAATCTTAATAATAATTTTAATAATAATAATAATAATAATAATAATAATATAAATTTTATAAGTTTACAGAGTATTATTATGTGTATATATGTGTGTGTGCGATGTTTGATGAAATGAAAAATAATAGAAGGCCTTTTAAAGAAAATTTTCGTCACCTAACTACTTTATGTCGGCAAAACATTACACGATTCGTGTAAATGGGTACATGATTCGTGTAAGGTATAGTCACGAAAGTTGTAGATTTTTGAGTTACGGTCGTTTGGACACCAAGATCACCCTTTTTCGAGTCCGAATGAATTAGTTATGATTTTTCTCGTGCAAGTGCGCAGGTTTAGTGATTTCCAACATTTTAACTTGAAATCTTGTGATGAAATGTTGTAGTCTTTTGGTGCTCATTAAAAATCTTTATATTATCTTTATTTTTATTTTTATATCATTGAAAATCCCTAAAAATATTTTATAATCAAATTATATTATATCAAAAAAAAATGTTCGTTGTTTAACTAAGTATTTTTAAATACAAAACGTTTTATATTTAGCTAAAGACTATATTTAATCATTTTGTAAAAATACATAAATATATATTTAATAAACACGCTTTATTTAAATATTCATTTTTATTAAAATCACGGACCGTTATCATTTACAATTTGTCAAAAGGTTTCAAGAAAAATTCCAACTTTTAAGATAACGTTAAAAATCTTTATTCTTATCAAAATGGTTTGATAATAATTTGACGAAAGTGGTTTCAGATATTTATAAAAATTATAATCCTTTTTAAAGAAGACGTGACATATAAATCATATTTTATAATTTCTAAAATAATAACAGATAACTATATTAAACTTAATAATTACACCTTGACATGTAGTAAAAATATATTATCTTTTACTCTCGCCGATAAATATAGTATTCTTATATCGAAACCAAATATTACATATCTAATACCTTGTTAACGTTATCAATTAATAAATATATATCATATATACACATAAAAGTTCGTAAATCGTTAGGCTTGGTCAATGGGTAACTAATCATTCAAATATAGATTTCAGACTTTCTAGACTCAACATTAAGGTTTTTGCTTATCGTGTCGGAAATATATAGAGTTTAAGGTTTAAATTTGGTCGGAAATTTCCGGGTCGTTACAGTACCCACCCGTTAAAGAAATTTCGTCCCCGAAATTTGGTAGAGGTTGTCATAATAACATATAGGAATGTTTTCATGACGAATATGAGATAATAATAGAGTTTTATCATTATTGATAGATATAGATAAAAAAAATTTCGATCATGTGAAGCGTACGAGCGAAGCTATCACAAAAGAGAGTGAAATGAGTAATATGGTATCATTTTAACTGATGACGTAGTTATGATTGATTTAAAAAAAATCTTTCGTAATAAGATTTGGTTCTTCGGCGATTTAGAAACAGGATCTCCTTTGATTAAATACGGCAAATCAGCTGTGATTTCTTTGTCGGATCTTTCACTTATAAAACTACCGCCATCGTTTCCCTATTTCCATACCTCACATCTTCTTTTCTTCATCTTTTAATTCATACTTTAAGGTATTCTTTAAAATGCTTCATCCTGTTCTGATTTTTGTTATACTTCTAACTTTCATATCTTTCATTCTTCTCTTTCATCTACCGCCAGAAGAATCTATTCACTTTTATGATTTTCTTGGAATTATAATGTTTCTAATTCTCCCGTGTCTTTACGTCGCTATACGTATTGATATACACGGTTTGTAGTTTCTGGGTCGTTATTGAGTTTGATATCTTTCCTTACACTTCAATGTTCCTGCTTCTGTTTTCTATAATCATTGTCATCCATAGTTAATACTTTCTCCTGTTTGCTGCGATTTATACCTCAATTTCTATTTTGAGGCTTTGTCCCTTCGTTTCTTCTTCCCGTCCTTGAGCCAAGCGAACAATGGTCCGAAATTCGTAGGTAGGAAATTTGGAATGAACCTAGCTATTGGTTTTAGAATGAAATTGTAATGGCACGATCTTGATTCGTAAAAATTACCAGAATATTTCGGGAAATTAGAACTATTAGGGTGATGCGTTCTAATATATTTGGAGATTGAACAGAATGTAAGAGCCGTGTAACATGGCACATGATGATGGTACTGTGAATCATCACGAAACTTAACATGAGTTACTGTAATATAATGAAGTTGATCAAGTTCCATTATATTATATTAATTCACGCATCAATTCCCAACACTTCTTCAAAACATTCATATTTTAAATTTGAAGATTTCAGAATTTAGAAACTAACACAGTTTCTTTTATTTTGTAACACAGATGTTATGGAGAAATCAATGATTTCAGATAAGGATAGCTGTGAAAATGGCTTCAGAAATATTGAGGATATTTATAATGAAAGATATGATAATATCTTGGAATTTCTAATGTCGAAGGATGATGATGAAGATTGACTCGTAAGGGTTTAGATTTAGAAGCAAGGTGTTTACTACAGAATCGTCATGATTCTTTATGTACAAGTTTAGTCCTTGTAATTTGTTCAGAGTCTCCTTCACGATTTGCTCAATCCGGTTTTCAGTACCAAATTTTCTATCGAGCGTTCCTAACACTTCCTCCTTTTTCTGAGCTTTTTCAACATACTGTACTTCATCGTAAACTTTTGACTATTAAGGTTGTTTACGGTTTTTGCTGCTTCATCAGCATTTCAAGAACTACTTCATAGTCCAAGATGTTTTTCAGAAACTTCGCATTCGAAACATGTAATTCTTAGGGATAGACACGTTTGGTATAACTGGGGAATTTCTATAAGATTTTCAAAATACTGATTGCGGATTTCACCGAAGAGATAACGAGCTGCTGGTATATCGGCTGATAATGTCGTGGGATATAAAAGGTTCTCTGGTAACAACGGCGGAAGGACAATGTTTAAATATCAAGGTTATAATAGGAGTAGTCTCACTGAGAAGTCGAAGTGGAGCTGTGACAAAATTAGCTTCTTGAAAAGGAATTGTAGGGCTGTTTTCGCTAATAAATAGCATAGGATTCAACACGGTATGTGTTAAACTATGAATTTGGATTCGAGGGTTTTCCGGTGTATAAATCTTTTCTTCGGTAGACAAGATGCGGCAGGTTCGACTTCTCGATCGAGATGTTTTTAAGAATCATGAAAGGATTTGAATGCGAATTGTAATTGTCGAGGTTCAAATGAGGTTTAGAATAAAATCAAGTGGCAAACTTGAAGATTAGTTTAGTTTCATATATGTTATAATCAATATTTTAATTAATTTTTACTTGTCCAAAGTTAGCAGTCTGTTAGTTCGATTGTCCAATAGTACAATAATTAAATAATATATATATATATATGTATATAATATTCGAATTAAATAATACATATCGTGACCCGTGTACCGGTCTCGGTGTCGATCACAACTCAAAGTATATATATATTTTGGAATCAACTCCGACCCCGTATAGCCATATCCCACCTTCACATATAGAGTGTCTACGGTTGTTCCAAAATATATATATAGATGGGTCAATATGATAAATCGAACCTTGTATACGTGTCCCGTTATATAAAGTGCGTAAAATAAATAAATGTATATCATGACCCATGCACCGGTGTTGTCTCAGAATTAATCCGACGTGTTGCGTACATGTGTCCCGACAGTAGTACAGTGCGAAAATTAAAATTGCGAGAATGTAAATTGCGGAAATGTAAATTGCGATAAATTAAATGTTAATCAGTTAGCTGGGAACAGTTAGCCGGAACAGTTAGCGTGAAATTCTTAATAAATTTTCAATTAGTTAAATCGTGTGTTTCTAACAATTTTAATATATCCAATGTTTTCTTCATTATGCCACTTGTTGGATTCTGATAAGTCAAAATCCGAATATGAAATGAGAATGGTTATTCTGGGATGAGCGGATACGAATACCGGTGGTTGTAAGTAGGATGATAGATAACCGTTGAATTAGATTCGAAGAATGTACAATGTAACTTATTAATGTGAATTCTAAATATTTCTCGGGTGTTACCCACCCGTTAAAATATTTTCATCATTAACAGTTGGTACGAAAGAAATTTTTAATTACATTCTTTATGAAAATATACTTGCATATATATTTTCTTCAGATGTAATAGTAGATTTAATGAGTCAATAAGATATTATACTCATTTGATTTATCGTTAACACTGGATTACATGATTTCTAAAACATTAGAGATTACATAATCACCATGTCGAACGAAGATATATGAGGTTAAACGTAAAGCGAAGGTAATCGATATAGGACGATATACCGAACGAAAATTTAGTAGATAGAACGATACGTAGAACGGTGACTATACTCATGGTATAGTTTATGACGTTGTGGTTTACGACGCGGTTGTGGCTACTGCTGATGTTTGTAACCGTCGTACCATATTTTCCATAGCCGTCACACGAACGCGAAGTTTGTTAACTTATACTTGTACACCGGATTGATTGGCGATTGAAGCGAGCGGATGTATAAAATTCGGAATATGAGATGGTATATAATTATGATGAGATATCCGTAAAAAGGGAAAAGAAATGGTTTCTCGAACAGGTTCGTCGGTAAGTGTTTCAGGTTTATCGTCAAAAGAGTAATTTAGTGGATAGAAAGGTTCCTCGATGTGAAATGATTTTCGGATGTCATATGATATTCTAACTATATAGAATATCTATATATATATCCAAAGATTTCATAGTCTTCAAAGGAATTTACGGCATATGTCAGGCAAATCTAGGATGCGCTAAAATATGAATTTCGTCTATACACCATCGATGCACTAAATGCAGTAAGACGTGTCTAGACTTAAGAATGCTAAGCAGGCAATTTCCCTAAAGATGATAAGCAGATGATTTCCGACTAAAGTGATAAGCAAAGCTTTTTGACAGGCAGACACGGTCGAAGTCCAGTCTCACTAATGCATCCTAACAACTACTAGTTAGACACACTAGTGGGTGACCTGGTTCGCTAAGACCAACGCTCTGATACCACCTATAACGACCCGTTCCTAATCCATCCGGACAACGTCCATATCGATTACAAACGAATTATAATAGTTGATAACATCGCGAGGTATTTGACCTCTATATGATACATTTTACAAACGTTGCATTTATTCTTAAAAAGGCAAACTATCATTACATCAAAATTGATATGCTCGTCTAACATTTTACAATATCCAAATGGCTTAATATTAGCCCTTAATGATCTTCAATGACTCGAATGCAACGTTCGTGTATCATGGCTTAAATGGTCCCAACTAGTATCCTTTATATGAGCTAATGCACAGCGGAAGACTTAATTCGTACCTGAGAATAAACATGCTTTAAAGTGTCAACCAAAAGGTTGGTGAGTTCATAAGTTTATCGTATCAACAGTTATCAAAAGTTTCAATAGACCACAAGATTTCATAGTTATAAATATCTGTACACTCGCAAGTGTATAAAAGCATTCTAAGTGGTTGAGCACTTGGTAACCATACTTAACATTTAATCACGTCGCATATTCCCTTTAATATGAAATCTTACTACACCGTACCAAGGTGTAGTCGCAAAACAAAGTACTGTGCAACCGTTGAATACTGGTCGTCCAGTCCGGTTGGGGTTGTCAGGCCCGATAGATCTATCAACAGGATTCGCGTTTACAATACCGCTGTAAATATTAGTTACCAAGCTACAGGGAAGTATGCCAGTGGTACAACTCAACGTAGAATGTGTTTTTAGTACTTGTGTCTATTTCGTAAACATTTATAAAAGCTTCGCATGTATTCTCAGTCCCAAAAATATATATATATATTGCAAAAGCAATTAAAAAGGGAGCAAATGAAACTCACCAATTGTATTTTGTAGTAAAAATACATATAACATCATTGATAACTTATAAGGTTTGGCCTTCGATTCACGAACGTATCAATATTGAGATTCAATATTGCAGGATATTATTTAGACGCAACAGAGATGACAAACACTAGTTTGTCTCATGAGCAAAACCCCCGATCCGTACCCATAACTTTCATAGATTTGACCCATAATCTCCTTAATATTATCCCATTCATAAAACCAGTTTTGGAACACTTGGATAGAATCCCGTCATAGAATCTTTGTATAAATTTTGGTACAATAAATACTCTTGATCTTAAAATTAATACTAATCTTAATCTTTAATCTTAATAATAATTTTAATAATAATAATAATAATAATAATAATATAAATTTTATAAGTTTACAGAGTATTATTATGTGTATATATGTGTGTGTGCGATGTTTGATGAAATGAAAAATAATAGAAGGCCTTTTAAAGAAAATTTTCGTCACCTAACTACTTTATGTCGGCAAAACATTACACGATTCGTGTAAATGGGTACACGATTCGTGTAAGGTATAGTCACGAAAGTTGTAGATTTTTGAGTTACGGTCGTTTGGACACCAAGATCACCCTTTTTCGAGTCCGAATGAATTAGTTATGATTTTTCTCGTGCAAGTGCGCAGGTTTAGTGATTTCCAACATTTTAACTTGAAATCTTGTGATGAAATGTTGTAGTCTTTTGGTGCTCATTAAAAATCTTTATATTATCTTTATTTTTATTTTTATATCATTGAAAATCCCTAAAAATATTTTATAATCAAATTATATTATATCAAAAAAAAATGTTCGTTGTTTAACTAAGTATTTTTAAATACAAAACGTTTTATATTTAGCTAAAGACTATATTTAATCATTTTGTAAAAATACATAAATATATATTTAATAAACACGCTTTATTTAAATATTCATTTTTATTAAAATCACGGACCGTTATCATTTACAATTTGTCAAAAGGTTTCAAGAAAAATTCCAACTTTTAAGATAACGTTAAAAATCTTTATTCTTATCAAAATGGTTTGATAATAATTTGACGAAAGTGGTTTCAGATATTTATAAAAATTATAATCCTTTTTAAAGAAGACGTGACATATAAATCATATTTTATAATTTCTAAAATAATAACAGATAACTATATTAAACTTAATAATTACACCTTGACATGTAGAAAAATATATTATCTTTTACTCTCGCCGATAAATATAGTATTCTTATATCGAAACCAAATATTACATATCTAATACCTTGTTAACGTTATCAATTAATAAATATATATCATATATACACATAAAAGTTCGTAAATCGTTAGGCTTGGTCAATGGGTAACTAATCATTCAAATATAGATTTCAGACTTTCTAGACTCAACATTAAGGTTTTTGCTTATCGTGTCGGAAATATATAGAGTTTAAGGTTTAAATTTGGTCGGAAATTTCCGGGTCGTTACACATACCAACAATAACCTTGGATCTAGCAGTACAGGAAATCGTGAAGGATGCACCTACAAAGAATTCACTGCCTGCAAACCTTTGGAATTTGATGGAACCGAAGGACCAATCGGATTGAAACGGTGGACCGAGAAGGTTGAATCGGTGTTTGCCATAAGTAAGTGTACTGAAGAGGACAAAGTGAAGTACGCTACGCATACCTTCACAGGTTCTGCGTTAACATGGTGGAATACCTATCTAGAGCAAGTGGGACAAGATGATGCGTACGCACTACCGTGGTCAGCATTCAAGCACTTGATGAACGAGAAGTACCGTCCCAGAACCGAGGTCAATAAGCTCAAGACAGAACTTAGAGGGTTACGAACCCAAGGATTTGATATTACCACGTACGAAAGACGATTCACAGAATTGTGCCTATTGTGTCCGGGAGCATTCGAAGATGAGGAAGAGAAGATCGACGCGTTTGTGAAAGGATTACCGGAAAGAATCCAAGAAGATATAAGTTCACACGAGCCTGCCTCCATACAACAGGCATGTAGAATGGCTCACAAACTAGTGAACCAGATTGAAGAAAGAATTAAAGAACAGACTGCTGAAGAGGCCAATGTGAAGCAAGTCAAAAGAAAGTGGGAGGAAAACGGTGATAAGAATCACCAATACAACAACAACAGCAATTACAACAATAATCGCAACAATTATCCCAACAATCGCAACATCAATCGCAACTACAACAAACGGCCCAACAACAACAATAACAACAACAGTAACTACAACAATCATCCCAACAACAATAATAACCGCAACAACAACAACAATCAGAAGCAGCTATGCCAAAGGTGTGAAAAGAATCACTCGGGGTTCTGCACCAAATTTTGCAACAAGTGTAAAAGAAATGGTCATAGCGCGGCGAAGTGTGAGGTCTACGGACCAGGGGTTAATAGAACGAAAGGAACAAATGGTGTCGGAACGAGTAATGGCGGAGCAAGTAGTGTCGGAGCAAGTTATGCCAATGTAGTTTGTTATAAATGTGGAAAACCAGGCCACATTATTAGAAATTGCCCGAACCAGGAGAACACGAATGGACAAGGCCGTGGAAGAGTTTTCAATATTAATGCGGTAGAGGCACAGGAAGACCCGGAGCTTGTTACGGGTACGTTTCTTATTGACAATAAATCTGCTTACGTTTTATTTGATTCGGGTGCGGATAGAAGCTATATGAGTAGAGATTTTTGTGCTAAATTAAGTTGTCCATTGACGCCTTTGGATAGTAAATTTTTACTCGAATTAGCAAATGGTAAATTAATTTCAGCAGATAATATATGTCGGAATCGAGAAATTAAACTGGTTAGCGAAACATTTAAGATTGATTTGATACCAGTAGAGTTAGGGAGTTTTGATGTGATAATCGGTATGGACTGGTTGAAAGAAGTGAAAGCGGAGATCGTTTGTTACAAAAATGCAATTCGCATTATACGAGAAAAAGGAAAACCCTTAATGGTGTACGGAGAAAAGGGCAACACGAAGCTACATCTTATTAGTAATTTGAAGGCACAAAAACTAATAAGAAAAGGTTGCTATGCTGTTCTAGCACACGTCGAGAAAGTACAAACTGAAGAAAAGAGCATCAATGATGTTCCCATTGCAAAAGAATTTCCCGATGTATTTCCGAAAGAATTACCGGGATTACCCCCACATCGATCCGTTGAATTTCAAATAGATCTTGTACCAGGAGCTGCACCAATAGCTCGTGCTCCTTACAGACTCGCACCCAGCGAGATGAAAGAACTGCAAAGCCAATTACAAGAACTTTTAGAGCGTGGTTTCATTCGACCAAGCACATCACCGTGGGGAGCTCCTGTTTTGTTTGTCAAGAAGAAAGATGGTACATTCAGGTTGTGTATCGACTACCGAGAGTTGAACAAACTTACCATCAAGAACCGCTACCCACTACCGAGAATCGACGACTTATTTGATCAACTACAAGGCTCGTCTGTTTATTCAAAGATTGACTTACGTTCCGGGTATCATCAAATGCGGGTGAAAGAAGATGATATTCCAAAGACTGCTTTCAGAACACGTTACGGTCATTACGAGTTTATGGTCATGCCGTTTGGTTTAACTAATGCACCAGCTGTGTTCATGGACCTTATGAACCGAGTGTGTGGACCATACCTTGACAAGTTTGTCATTGTTTTCATTGATGACATACTTATTTACTCAAAGAATGACCAAGAACACGGTGAACATTTGAGAAAGGTGTTAGAAGTATTGAGGAAGGAAGAATTGTACGCTAAGTTTTCAAAGTGTGCATTTTGGTTGGAAGAAGTTCAATTCCTCGGTCACATAGTGAACAAAGAAGGTATTAAGGTGGATCCGGCAAAGATAGAAACTGTTGAAAAGTGGGAAACCCCGAAAACTCCGAAACACATACGCCAGTTTTTAGGACTAGCTGGTTACTACAGAAGGTTCATCCAAGACTTTTCCAGAATAGCAAAACCCTTGACTGCATTAACGCATAAAGGGAAGAAATTTGAATGGAATGATGAACAAGAGAAAGCGTTTCAGTTATTGAAGAAAAAGCTAACTACGGCACCTATATTGTCATTGCCTGAAGGGAATGATGATTTTGTGATTTATTGTGATGCATCAAAGCAAGGTCTCGGTTGTGTATTAATGCAACGAACGAAGGTGATTTCTTATGCGTCTAGACAATTGAAGATTCACGAACAAAATTATACGACGCATGATTTGGAATTAGGCGCGGTTGTTTTTGCATTAAAGACTTGGAGGCACTACTTATATGGGGTCAAAAGTATTATATATACCGACCACAAAAGTCTTCAACACATATTTAATCAGAAACAACTGAATATGAGGCAGCGTAGGTGGATTGAATTATTGAATGATTACGACTTTGAGATTCGTTACCACCCGGGGAAGGCAAATGTGGTAGCCGATGCCTTGAGCAGGAAGGACAGAGAACCCATTCGAGTAAAATCTATGAATATAATGATTCATAATAACATTACTACTCAAATAAAGGAGGCACAACAAGGAGTTTTAAAAGAGGGAAATTTAAAGGATGAAATACCCAAAGGATCGGAGAAGCATCTTAATATTCGGGAAGACGGAACCCGGTATAGGGCTGAAAGGATTTGGGTACCAAAATTTGGAGATATGAGAGAAATGGTACTTAGAGAAGCTCATAAAACCAGATACTCAATACATCCTGGAACGGGGAAGATGTACAAGGATCTCAAGAAACATTTTTGGTGGCCGGGTATGAAAGCCGATGTTGCTAAATACGTAGGAGAATGTTTGACGTGTTCTAAGGTCAAAGCTGAGCATCAGAAACCATCAGGTCTACTTCAACAACCCGAAATCCCGGAATGGAAATGGGAAAACATTACCATGGATTTCATCACTAAATTGCCAAGGACTGCAAGTGGTTTTGATACTATTTGGGTAATAGTTGATCGTCTCACCAAATCAGCACACTTCCTACCAATAAGAGAAGATGACAAGATGGAGAAGTTAGCACGACTGTATTTGAAGGAAGTCGTCTCCAGACATGGAATACCAATCTCTATTATCTCTGATAGGGATGGCAGATTTATTTCAAGATTCTGGCAGACATTACAGCAAGCATTAGGAACTCGTCTAGACATGAGTACTGCCTATCATCCACAAACTGATGGGCAGAGCGAAAGGACGATACAAACGCTTGAAGACATGCTACGAGCATGTGTTATTGATTTCGGAAACAGTTGGGATCGACATCTACCGTTAGCAGAATTTTCCTACAACAACAGCTACCATTCAAGCATTGAGATGGCGCCGTTTGAAGCACTTTATGGTAGAAAGTGCAGGTCTCCGATTTGTTGGAGTGAAGTGGGGGATAGACAGATTACGGGTCCGGAGATTATACAAGAAACTACCGAGAAGATCATCCAAATTCAACAACGGTTGAAAACCGCCCAAAGTCGACAAAAGAGCTACGCTGACATTAAAAGAAAAGATATAGAATTTGAAATTGGAGAGATGGTCATGCTTAAAGTTGCACCTTGGAAAGGCGTTGTTCGATTTGGTAAACGAGGGAAATTAAATCCAAGGTATATTGGACCATTCAAGATTATTGATCGTGTCGGACCAGTAGCTTACCGACTAGAGTTACCTCAACAACTTGCGGCTGTACATAACACTTTCCACGTCTCGAATTTAAAGAAATGTTTTGCTAAAGAAGATCTCACTATTCCGTTAGATGAAATCCAAATCAACGAAAAACTTCAATTCATCGAAGAACCCGTCGAAATAATGGATCGTGAGGTTAAAAGACTTAAGCAAAACAAGATACCAATTGTTAAGGTTCGATGGAATGCTCGTAGAGGTCCCGAGTTCACCTGGGAGTGTGAAGATCAGATGAAGAAGAAATACCCGCATCTATTTCCAGAAGATTCGTCAACACCTTCAACAGCTTAAAATTTCGGGACGAAATTTATTTAACGGGTAGGTACTGTAGTGACCCGAACTTTTCCATGTTTATATATATTAATTGAGATTAATATTTACATGATTAAATGTTTCCAACATGTTAAGCAATCAAACTTGTTAAGACTTGATTAATTGAAATATGTTTCATATAGACAATTGACCACCCAAGTTGACCGGTGATTCACGAACGTTAAAACTTGTAAAAACTATATGATGACATATATATGGATATATATATAGTTAACATGATACTATGATAAGTAAACATATCATTAAGTATATTAACAATGAACTACATATGTAAAAACAAGACTACTAACTTAATGATTTTTAAACGAGACATATATGTAACGATTATCGTTGTAAAGACATTTAATGTATATATATCATATTAAGAGATATTCATACATGATAATATCATGATAATATAATAATTTAAAATCTCATTTGATATTATAAACATTGGGTTAACAACATTTAACAAGATCGTTAACCTAAAGGTTTCAAAACAACACTTACATGTAACGACTAACGATGACTTAACGACTCAGTTAAAATGTATATACATGTAGTGTTTTAATATGTATTTATACACTTTTTAAAGACTTCAATACACTTATCAAAATACTTCTACTTAACAAAAATGCTTACAATTACATCCTCGTTCAGTTTCATCAACAATTCTACTCGTATGCACCCGTATTCGTACTCGTACAATACACAGCTTTTAGATGTATGTACTATTGGTATATACACTCCAATGATCAGCTCTTAGCAGCCCATGTGAGTCACCTAACACATGTGGGAACCATCATTTGGCAACTAGCATGAAATATCTCATAAAATTACAAAAATATGAGTAATCATTCATGACTTATTTACATGAAAACAAAATTACATATCCTTTATATCTAATCCATACACCAACGACCAAAAACACCTACAAACACTTTCATTCTTCAATTTTCTTCATCTAATTGATCTCTCTCAAGTTCTATCTTCAAGTTCTAAGTGTTCTTCATAAATTCCAAAAGTTCTAGTTTCATAAAATCAAGAATACTTTCAAGTTTGCTAGCTCACTTCCAATCTTGTAAGGTGATCATCCAACCTCAAGAAATCTTTGTTTCTTACAGTAGGTTATCATTCTAATACAAGGTAATAATAATATTCAAACTTTGGTTCAATTTCTATAACTATAACAATCTTATTTCAAGTGATGATCTTACTTGAACTTGTTTTCGTGTCATGATTCTGCTTCAAGAACTTCGAGCCATCCAAGGATCCATTGAAGCTAGATCCATTTTTCTCTTTTCCAGTAGGTTTATCCAAGGAACTTAAGGTAGTAATGATGTTCATAACATCATTCGATTCATACATATAAAGCTATCTTATTCGAAGGTTTAAACTTGTAATCACTAGAACATAGTTTAGTTAATTCTAAACTTGTTCGCAAACAAAAGTTAATCCTTCTAACTTGACTTTTAAAATCAACTAAACACATGTTCTATATCTATATGATATGCTAACTTAATGATTTAAAACCTGGAAACACGAAAAACACCGTAAAACCGGATTTACGCCGTCGTAGTAACACCGCGGGCTGTTTTGGGTTAGTTAATTAAAAACTATGATAAACTTTGATTTAAAAGTTGTTATTATGAGAAAATGATTTTTATTATGAACATGAAACTATATCCAAAAATTATGGTTAAACTCAAAGTGGAAGTATGTTTTCTAAAATGGTCATCTAGACGTCGTTCTTTCGACTGAAATGACTACCTTTACAAAAACGACTTGTAACTTATTTTTCCGACTATAAACCTATACTTTTCTGTTTAGATTCATAAAATAGAGTTCAATATGAAACCATAGCAATTTGATTCACTCAAAACGGATTTAAAATGAAGAAGTTATGGGTAAAACAAGATTGGATAATTTTTCTCATTTTAGCTACGTGAAAATTGGTAACAAATCTATTCCAACCATAACTTAATCAACTTGTATTGTATATTATGTAATCTTGAGATACCATAGACACGTATACAATGTTTCGACCTATCATGTCGACACATCTATATATATTTCGGAACAACCATAGACACTCTATATGTGAATGTTGGAGTTAGCTATACAGGGTTGAGGTTGATTCCAAAATATATATAGTTTGAGTTGTGATCAATACTGAGATACGTATACACTGGGTCGTGGATTGATTCAAGATAATATTTATCGATTTATTTCTGTACATCTAACTGTGGACAACTAGTTGTAGGTTACTAACGAGGACAGCTGACTTAATAAACTTAAAACATCAAAATATATTAAAAGTGTTGTAAATATATTTTTGAACATACTTTGATATATATGTATATATTGTTATAGGTTCGTGAATAAACCAGTGGCCAAGTCTTACTTCCCGACGAAGTAAAAATCTGTGAAAGTGAGTTATAGTCCCACTTTTAAAATCTAATATTTTTGGGATGAGAATACATGCAGGTTTTATAAATGATTTACAAAATAGACACAAGTACGTGAAACTACATTCTATGGTTGAATTATCGAAATCGAATATGCCCCTTTTTATTAAGTCTGGTAATCTAAGAATTAGGGAACATACACCCTAATTGACGCGAATCCTAAAGATAGATCTATTTGGCCTAACAAACCCCATCCAAAGTACCGGATGCTTTAGTACTTCGAAATTTATATCATATCCGAAGGGTGTCCCGGAATGATGGGGATATTCTTATATATGCATCTTGTTATTGTCGGTTACCAGGTGTTCACCATATGAATGATTTTTATCTCTATGTATGGGATGTGTATTGAAATATGAAATCTTGTGGTCTATTGTTACGATTTGATATATATAGGTTAAACCTATAACTCACCAACATTTTTGTTGACGTTTAAAGCATGTTTATTCTCAGGTGAATATTAAGAGCTTCCGCTGTTGCATACTAAAATAAGGACAAGATTTGGAGTCCATGTTTGTATGATATTGTGTAAAAACTGCATTCAAGAAACTGAATTCGATGTAACATATTTGTATTGTAAACCATTATGTAATGGTCGTGTGTAAACAGGATATTTTAGATTATCATTATTTGATAATCTACGTAAAGCTTTTTAAACCTTTATTTATGAAATAAAGGTTATGGTTTGTTTTAAAAATGAATGCAGTCTTTGAAAAACATCTCATATAGAGGTCAAAACCTCGCAACGAAATCAATTAATATGGAACGTTTTTAATCAATAAGAACGGGACATTTCAGTTATGATGTGATGATAACGATGGGTAATGGTAATGAATCATGATGATGTGAAGAAGAAGAAAATGAAACAGAAAAGACGAGTTATATAGATTTAGTTTAGGAATTAAATTATGAAAGCACAGATAGAGTAATGGTTAAGGGGTGTTTCGGGTTAGAGAGAGGTCGCGGGTTCGAGCCCGGCCTGTGACATATTTGTTATCTTTTTAAGGTAGTATTATTATTTACTATTATTATTATTATTATTATTATTATTATTATTATTATTATTATTATTATTATTATTATTATTATCATTATAATAAGTATGATTATTATTATTATTATCAATATAAGTATCATTATTAGAATTTTTATTATTAGTATCATTTTTAATATTATCGTTATTATTATTATTAAAATTATCATTTTATTATTAAAAGTATCTTTATTATTAAAATTATTATTTTTACTAAAATTATCATTTTATTATCATTAAAACTATCATTATTGTTATTATTAGAATTATCTTTTTTTTTATAATTATTATTTTTATTATCATTATTATTATTATTTTTTTAACATTAATATTATTATTTTTAACATTATTATTATCATTTTTACCACTAGTATTATTATTATTATTATTATTTTTATTATCATTATTATAACTATAGTATTATTGTCAATAGTACTATTAATATTATTATTATTATTACAATAAAAATTAGTTATATAAAGATATATTTAACAAAAACTATATTAATATTCTTATAATAAATATTAATTATTTATTTAAGAGCATATAAAATATATATATATATCAATTATGTTATTAACAAAACATATAATTTATTAAGATACATTTATATCACTAATAATATATAAATTTTTTCGATTACAATTATATGTGTTAGTGTATATATATATATATATATATATATATATATATATATATATATATATATATATATATATATATATATATATATATATATATATATATATATATATATATATATATATATATGTATGATATAGGTTCGTGAATCCGAGGCCAACCCTGTATTTTTCAGTTCCGTCGTATGCATATTTTTCTACAAAATATCGTATTGTGAGTTTCATTTGCTCCCTTTTTAAATACTTTTGCAATATATATTTTTGGGCTGAGAATACATGCACTATTTTTATAAATGTTTGACGAAATAGACACAAGTACTTGATACTACATTCTATGGTTGGATTATTAGACCGAATATCTCCCCGTTTAGCTTGGTAGCCTAAGAATTGGTGTTTATTATAATTGCCACCAATTGACGCGAATCCTAAAGATAGATCTATTGGGCCCAACAAGCCCCATCCGGGTTACGGATGCTTTAGTACTTCGATTTATCATATCCGATGAGAGTCCCGGAATGATGGGGATATTCTATATGCATCTTGTTAAGGTCGGTTACCAGGTGCTCACCATATGAATGATTTTTATACACAGGTTATGTGTATCATGTTTTGTACACGAGATATGTGTACGGTTAAATATATGAAATCTTGTGGTCTATTAAAATATTGAAATGATTGTTATGATAAACCTATGAACTCACCAACCTTTTGGTTGACACTTTTAAGCATGTTTATTCTCAGGTATGAATGAAATCTTCCGCTGTGCATTTGCTCATTTTAAATATATTACGTGGAGTCGTTCATGGCATACTTAGGTTAGTACCTCGCAATGGGACCAAATGTTGATGCGTTCGTCCAGGTGGATTAGGACGGGTCACTACAAGTGGTGTCTTAACACCGCGACTAACACACTCGTCACGTAAAATGTGGTGTCTTAACATCGCGACAAACCCACATTTCACGCCACACAAATAAATACATTATATACATACACGTATAATTATTTTACTCACCTTGGAATGTCCGCACGAGTCATGTATAACATGATCTCCGTCCTCAAATCCGAGCAAGTAACCACCTATATGACACATAAATACAATATACACATAAATAGCCATTCTCTAAAAGAGAACCCGACACAAACATTCCTTAGCCGAGGGATCACACCTTGCTCGCCAAAACCCGCCCATCTAACACCTAATGAACACAAACCAATTACCATTCGGGTGGTAATTCAAACCAACACAACAAAGTACAATTTAACCCAAATCATATTTTACACCAATTAGACCAAACCTTGGTCTTAACACTAAATTACTACTTAGGTAGTAATCATTTCAAATGCCAATTACACTAAAAACCCCAACACTTGCAATATTGACCCATATTACTTTTGACCACGTTTGACTTATATTAAAATACCAGTTTAACCCAAAATACCTTCCCACATTTACTTTCATTCAAAAACGCCATTTAACACTTAACAAAAGTGTTTAACATCCATTTAATCCAAAATTAGTGTCATTACCAAATTCGACCCAATCAAAGTCAACCCATTTTGACATAAGTCCCAAAAACGCCAAAATCACTAACGACTAGTGATTATATTTCCAAAACACTATTTAACGCCTAAATCAAGTATTTACATACTTGATTCACCAAGACTTGACTCAAAACTCATTTTGACACCAAACCAAGTCAACACCCATTGTGACTAGTAAAATTGTTCTTAAGAACATCAAAACCACCAATACACTTACAAACTATTGACTAACACCCAAATATGTGACAAATACTTCCAAATTCGTCATCAAACCCTAAACCCACAATAATCGAGTTTACTTACACAATACATACAACAAAAACCCCCAATATTATAAGAAATGGGGTTTATAACCCTAACTAGCTCAACCCTAAACATGAACAAGAATCAAACAGTAAAATTCAGATTCGAGACTTACCACTATAATCAAAACATAGCTAGGAACAAAAGGAACAACTTTAACACTTGCTCCAAAGATCGACACCCGCGTCTTCCCTTTCGATTTACCACTTTGATTCAAGGAGGTGTTGAAGATTTGAGAGGAAATGAAAAGAAAAAGAAGAAAGAAAATGAAATAATGAAATATGTGGTTGCTGTTTGTTGTTTAATATCAGATCCCATGCAAAAAGACCATTATACCCTTCCATTAAACCTAAAATGACCAAAATCCGGATGCTGGCTGGCCGCTAGGCGCGGCGCGCCTATACACGGCTGCGGCGCGGCTTCCCATGAAAGTTCGTTACAGTCTTCCGTACAATAATCAAGCCTCTGAATGCTGTAGGTGGCGCAGCGCGCCTATTTTCCCACTCGGCGCGGCTAATAGGCCAAATCGAAGGCAACCTTTTCTCCAGGGACTGAAGTTTTCAGGTTCTGATTCCGATGTAGATTCTGAAAATGCATAAGTGTTAGGTTGACTTTTAGTGGCACTTTCTGCTGCACACTTTTACTGACACTTTCAGGAACATTTTCTGATGCACAAAGTTCAGGTTCTTACAATACCGCCGGATGAGACACCCGAATCACGCCGCACTTCACTCGTTATCCTACGAGCAAGTGAAGTCTTTCATCACCAAAAAACACCGCTGAGCGATAATCCAATCTCTTAGTTACTAGCTTGGGCCATCTCGGTTTCTATTGCCACCATCTTCTAACACGAAGATCATTTTCTTACACTAGAAGACCAACTGAAGTATGCGACTCTTCAGTTACAGGATTCTTAATGAGACTACACCTCCTCACCAATCACTCTAGACATGTTCAATCCCGAACACACATGTCAATGATCACCCTCGTACAGGATTTCACCGTCTATCTAAGATTTTCCTTTCCAGCAATCAGAAAATCCAACAGACGCCCTCTTAGACTCTTCATCAAGGCTCTAGTGAGAACACAGTCACAACCTCGAAATCTACTAACCTTTTAACTTTTCACTCTCTCGCTGGTATACTGACTTCCTCATAGCTATGAATTTCACAAACTCATCTTCTCATCCCAAGCACACTCCCACTGTACGAGTAAGAAATAAAACCGCGGCTACTCGAGAAGAAACTTGGTTCATACCACCAGTCAGTCAAAACTTTTTTTGCCATCGGAGAGTAAGACAAGTACTCAAAAACCTAGTGTTACCTGGAATCATCACACTAATCTTGAGAACTTTGGAGAACAACGTCGCATAATTATCTCCACCACTCTACTAGTTGACTAACTCCCACTAGCTCGATAACTTCCGTCCATTACTAAACTCAACTGAGTTCCCGACACCCTCAACGATCCTAGGAAGCTCAAGTTCCATAATATCCCAATCATCTTGGAATATCAGACCATACGCTTGGTCACCTAGTTTCATAACACGCAAGCACCAACTTTCACTGATAACTCCCACTGTCAACTTCGGCTCGATGCATCTTGTTCGTTATCTAACTGCTCTAACCCGAGATAAAAACAATCTCATCAGCTCCCATAACAAACCCACATCCCCGAAAAACACAGGTCGTATCGCTCGAAGTTTCACGAGACAAAAAACCGTCTCGCACTCGCGTCATCAAACCCGAAAAAGTTCAACCCTGAAACTGCCCAAATTCGAAAAATCATATCTGAAAATCCAACGGTCCGATCAACCTCAAATTTTTACCACAACTAGATATATGTGTGTAGAAAAACCAACCCAAAAATCAAGTCGATATAACGGTAGACGAACCCACAATTAATTTTCTCGCACAGCTGCGCAAACAAACCCCAAAAGGGTTTTTCCTTGCGGCTGCAAAAGTCGAAAAAATATAACTCCAAATTGAACGGTGCGATCGCTACGAATTTTGGATATGTTATCGAACCCTTTATGAATTTTTTACCACAGCTCTGCAATTAAACCCCAAACTGAGTTACTGCAACTTTCGAAAATTGTATCTCCAAATCCAACCGTCTGATAACTTTCAAATTTGGTACACGACCAGATCTATGAGTCTTCAACCTACGATTAAAATATCATGGAGATCCAACGGTTAACGAAACCGCTACGAATTTTCTAACACAGCTGCGCCAGAATTCTGAATTTTTTGAAAAATCTCTTTCACAACAAAAAACTATCGATCCGACCACCGACTCCGTTATCACCGCGAATCACCACAATAATCTATTATAATCATAGACCAATTTTAATAGATTATCTCATGAGTACATAGACATACCCGTGAGTTCTTCGCGAGCTCTTCAACTAAGCCCTTTGATCTCGATACATGTTGTACAAAACTCGTCGTTCGTTCACCATGCTTTCAAATCGCCATCGCTCCCACTCGAAACCTTGAGCTCTTGATACCACTTGTTAGGAATTATGGACCCAAACAAGACCGGTGATTTAAACCAATCACCAAACCCACGAACGATAAACGATAAAATAAAGCATGTAACGATAAATGTAAACGACACGAGATTTAACGTGGTTATATCCCAACTCCAAAACACGGAGAATGGTTTACTCCACGGGCGCAAACCAGAGATTCTTCACTATATTTTTGTGCACATTGTTATGGGTTACATATGATCATATTTATAGGCAAAAACAAAATAAGGAAACAACTTAAGGAACAAGCAAGAACATTCTGAAACTTTTCTTTTTCGCGTCTTGAACTTGTTGCCCAAGAATGACTTTTTCTTCAAACTTAATACTTTCCTTGTTTAAGTCTTCTTTGCACTCAACACAACTCCTAAAGCAACCAACTTAGTACCGAGTTTGCCGAGTCCACATCAAATTCAAACAATTTAGAATGTGTTAATAAGATTAATTACTCATGGTCACCGAGACACCCATTTGGTGAATGCTTCCTACTAATATACCATAAATCAGACATAGGTTAGTAAATATTAATTGAACTAACGTCTAAGTTGAGTTTATATTCGAACGATTCAAACGATTATAATATTTTAAACAACTCTCCGATGTTTGTGGATGTGTGGATTGGCTTTTAAATTTATAAACACTTAAAATGATAATTACTAAAACACACCTACGAGCAGCGGACCTGATCTGCGTAGAAAGCAACTGGTAAGTTAAGGTTCGTCTCAAGAGAGGCAGGATGGCGCAAAGGCGGAAATATATCGTTTGTTTTGGTTATTATTTCGAGAGAAATAATTTATTTTATAATATTATAGGGAGCGTTTATGTTAGATTAGGCAAAGACAAATAACATTAAAAAGTTTAAACAACAATCAAAACGAGCACTTACTTGGATTCATTCACCATAGCTTTTGGACTAACGATTAAAACCATTTCAACACAACGTATCAATTTTAACTATATGGCAATTAAAGACAGGTCGTCATACCTTTGTGTTAGTACTATACCAACGGTCCATCTTTTGATGATAACACAACAAGGTTCAAGTATGTGTATAACTAAGTAAACACACAGGATCATACACCTATATTTTTCAAGCAAACGACCAATTTACAAAAAAAAAAAAAAAAAAAAAAAAAAAAAAAAAAATTTCCAATCTCGCGTATGCGAGGTATGGGGGATGTGAGATGTAAACAATCCTTCCCTATCCTAGAATAAAGACAAGTCATTTCTCCACCTCAAGTGAAACACTCTCAAAGAGTAGAGAAATTCATGTCTCTCAATGTCCTATGGATAGAGAGATTGTTTCCAAAGGACCTCCAACCTATAAGTAGGAAAAATTTTAAAGAATAAAAATAAAATATAAAAATAAAAAATGAGACGCCATGTAAATGGTAGAATCAAATTTTCATAGATTTTAAATCATGCATGTGATTCAATTTAGGCTCTAAGCGACTTAAACAATAAATCTAACAAACAAAAAGTTGTTTGGATTAAACATGCTGGGCTAACAAATAGGCATCAACAAAGTTGTGCTGACTTAACTTTGTTTCAAAAACATGTGTATCGGCAGGGACATGTTAGCCTTATGTTGACTTTGTCAACCCATCCAGCGGTCCCCGGTAGCCCACTGGAGCCTGTCGAAACACCATCACCCATTTCCTCACAGCATGCCAGGCCCGATAAACGAACCTGCATTGTCATTGTTTCAATCTTCGCATGCGTGGGACCAAGGGATCATTTGGGCCCGGTAAGAATGGTTTTTGATCCAATTATTTGGAAAATCCTCACCAGTGGAAATCGAACCCTCACCTCCCCTAAGGGAGAGTGAGTCATTCACCACTAGGCTATTGACACATTCTTTGTGCTGACTTAACTTAAGCAGCATAAGATATATCTGACTCATAGTATAGGCACTAGTAAAGTTAAGATGCCTTCGAAGAAAGTATTAATACCAACATTAGTGTCTTGAGGAATCAACACAACTCTACAACTTACTATAACCAGCACTAATCTTACATTGTCTGCAATACAACTTTGTGTTGTCCCTTCGTCAAAGCCACTTTATAGTCAATCAACTTTTTTAAAGACCTTAACTCACAGATTGACTTCAGATGTTCTGGTTAACCGTTTATCATGAATAAATGTTGCTTATTGAAGCAACAGTCAAAATCAGAACATACTTAAGTTACTTCTAGATCTTATACGTTATTTATATATCTTTAGGAAGTATGTTAACACTTAATATGTTGAAAATCATAGCATTTGATATCCCCTATTAAGATAAGATAACTTATGAAATATAAGCTTAACTCTCATCTTTAATATTCTCATAAGTCTATCTAACTCACACATAAGTAAGTTGTAGTTGAACTTAGGTTATCTACATTACATCTTTGAGAATGTTCCAATTAGGATTAACTAACTAAACAAGTGTTGCTTGTGTTGGATGTGAAGAATATCAAAACAAAAGGATTTGGACGAACAGGGAGGCGCGCCGCGGCCTTGGAAGGCGCGACGCGGCCTAATACGTGAACAGAGCATCAGATTGAAGAAACCTACTGTCCGGAGTTATGCCTTTGAGGCGCGTCGCGGCCCCATATGGGCGCAGCGCGGCTCGTCTGACGGGAAGTTTCCATATTGACGTTTTCTTGTTCTCCAAGGTGTTTCTTTGTTGTTTTTGGCCTATATAAGCATCTTATTGTAACCCTCATCTGTATCTACGAATTATATCAATAAAATATCCTTAGTTGGTCCGTGGATTAAAGTAATCGACATTCGGTTACATATAACCACGTTAAATCTCGTGTTTTTCATTCTTTTATTATTGTTCTTTCATTTGTCGATTGTGGAAGAGTAATTCTCTGGAATTACTCTATTGTTTGGGTCATATAATCCTTACAATTGGTATCGAGAGCTCAAGATACGTGTTGGGATCGATGGCGGAAGACGGTAAATTAAAGATTGAGTGGTTTGATGGTAAAGACTTCTCCTTTTGGAAGATGCAAATAAAAGACTACTTGTATCAAAAGAAACTTCACCAACCTTTGTTGGAGACCAAATCCGAAGGCATGAACGATGCCGATCGGATGCTCTTGGATCGTCAATCTTTGGGTGCGGTTCGTCTTGCACTCGCCAAGAACGTTGTTGGTAATATTATGAACGAAATGACAACGTTTAATTGTTTGAAGGCGTTCTCCAACATGTATGAGAAACCTACGGCGGCGAATAAGGTTTTTTCTCATGCGACAATTGTTCAACACAAAGATGAAGGAAGGTATGAGTGCAACGGATCATATCAATGAATTCAACAATCTTGTTTCAAGATTAGAGTCGGTTGAAATCAAATTTGATGATGAACTAAAAGCACTAACCTTGCTTTCATCATTACCGGAAAGTTGGTCGGATATGGTTACCGCGGTTAGTAGCTCGACTGGTACTACTAAGCTTGCGTATGAAGGAATTAGGGATTTAATTTTCAGAGAAGACACTTGTAGGAGAAGTCCGGGGGAATTGTTATCCGGTTCTTTGTTCAGTACCGACAACCGTGGTAGGAAAGTTGATCGCGGTGTGAAGAAGAGTAAAGGGAAGTTCAAGAAGAGGTATCCATCGAAAGACCGAAGTGATGTTATTTGTTGGGGTTGCAATCAAAAGGGGCATTATCAAAGATATTGTAAGAATGCTCCGGTTAAAGATGTTAACTTGATCGCGGAAGATACAGAGGATGCATTACTATGTAGTATTGAAAGTTCGGTGGAGTCTTGGGTCTTGGATTCGGGAGCTTCGTTTCACGCTACACCCACTAAGAGCGTGATGAGGAATTTTTGGATGTATCAAGGTAAAGTTAGATTGGCAAACAACAAAGGTCTCGAGATTAAAGGTAAAGGAGATGTTGTATTGAAGACTACTCTTGGTTCTAATTGGACTTTGAAGAATGTGAGGTTTATTCCTAAGTTAGAGAGGAAGTTAATCTCGGTTGGTCAATTAGATGAAGAAGGTAATGAGGTTACTTTCAAGAATCGCCAATGGGAGGTGATTAAGGGTAGTAGTGTCGTAGCACGTGGAAATAAAAGGGGAACTCTTTATATGGTTGAGGAGTTTGAAGAAGACACGGTGATTGCTACGGTTGACGTTGGGGCTAGTTTTACTCTATGGCACCTAAGACTCGGGCATATGGGTGAGAAGGGTATGAAGGTTCTTAGTTCGCGTGGGAGAATTCCGAATTTGAAAAAGATAGAGCTTGGGTTTTCCGAACCATGTACTTATGGGAAGCAAAAGAAGGTAACTTTTGTTAAATCGGAGAATTCACCAAAGTTGAAGAAATTGGAGCTAGTTCATACAGATATTTTTGGGCCAACGAATGTAGAATCATATGGAGGTTCCCGTTATTATGTCAATTTCATTGACGACTCCACTCAAAAGGTATGGGTTTACTTTCTTAAAACTAAATTCGAAGTTTTAGGTACTTTTGTGAAGTGGAAAACTATGGTTGAGAATGAAACAAATTTAAAGGTCAAGTGTTTAAGATCGGACAATGGAGGAGAATATGGTAGTCTTGAGTTTAAAGACCATTGTGTAAAGCTCGGTATTAGAATGTTGAAAACGGTAACGGAGACACCGCAACACAATGGGGTCGCCAAACGTATGAATCGTACGTTGAATGAAAGGGCTAGGAGTATGAGACTACATGCCAGTTTGCCTAAGATGTTTTGCGTAGATGCGGTTAATGCGGCAGCTTATTTGATTAATAGAGGACCCTCAACACCATTGGGTTTCTGAATTCCCGAGGAAGAATGGCTAGGTAAAAAGGTTAGTTATGATCATCTTAGAATCTTTGGGTGTAATGTTTATGTGAAAACCAAAGATATTGATAAAGATAAACTTGAAGCTAAGTCAAAGTAGTGTACGCTCATTGGTTATGGTTCGGATAAAATGGGCTATCGTTGTTGGGATAATGAAGCTAGAAGAGTTATCCGATCGCGTGATGTTACCTTTGATGAAGATTCGGTCTATGGCAAACCTAACACGGAGAGTCAAAAACCAAATTATGTTATTCTTGATTATGTTTCTCTTGATGATCTTGTGGGTTCTAGTGGGAGTTTGGGGAACAATGAATTGCCGATTAATGGTGATGGGTCGGATCTTGACAATGATGGGGATGGTTCGGTTAGCGGTGATAATTCCGAACATAGTGTGAGTTCTAGTAATGAGGAGGCTACTAATGAAACCGATCCAACCATACCAGTTGCTCTTATACTTAGACGCTCGACTAGAGTGCCCGAACCTAATCCTAGGTATTCTCCATCAACAAACTACTTGCTCTATACCGAGAATGGTGAACCCGAAAACTACTTTGAAGCAAGGAAGTCCAAAGAATCCATACAATGGGAGCTTGCTATGAAAGAAGAGATGGGGTCACTTGAGAAGAACAAGACTTGGTCACTAGTGAAATTACCTCATGATAAAAAGGCGTTGCAAAACAAATGGGTGTATAGAATAAAGAATGAGGTGGATGGCAAGAAGAGATACAAAGCACGGTTAGTAGTTAAAGGGTTTCAACAAAGGAAAGGGGTTGATTACCAAGAGTTATTTTCACCGGTGGTGAAGATGAATACTATTCAGTTGGTGCTTTCGTTGGTCGCATCCAAAGACTTACATCTACAACAACTAGATGTGAAGATCGCATTCTTAAATGGGAATCTTGATGAAGAGATCTACATGAGGCAACCCGAAGGCTTTGAGGTAAAGGGTAAAGAGAAGTGGGTTTGTATGTTAAAGAAAAGTTTGTATGGATTGAAGCAAGCACCTCGGCAATGGTACTTGAGATTTGATGAGTTTATGAAGAAGGTTTGTTTTGTAAAATGTGAAGCGGACCATTGTTGCGACATGAAGAAATTCAAGTCTTCTTACATAATCTTATTGTTATACGTTGATGATATGTTGCTTGCGGGTTCGGACATGTCCGAGATCAATAACTTGAAAGGTATGCTTTCAAAAGAGTTCGAGATGAAGGATCTTGGTAGTGCTAAGCAAATACTTGGAATGAGTATTGTGCATGATCGTGTTAAAGGTGTTCTATACTTGTCTCAATCCAAGTATATTGAGAAAGTAGTAGAAAAGAGTATGTTGATAAAGCAAAGGCTCGTACTATGCCATTGGGTAGCACGATAAAGTTATCGAAGAATCAATCACCTAAAACGGAAGAAGACAAAGTGGAGATGGAAAAGTTTCCGTATAGATCGGCCGTGAGAAGTATTATGTATGCCATGATTTGTACGAGACCGGATATAGTTCATGCATTGGGAGTTGTAAGCAGTTATATGTCTAATCCGGAGAAGGAGCATTGGGAAGAGGCCAAATGGTTGCTTCGTTATTTGAAAGGAACTTCTAGTATGGGATTGTGTTTCACTAATGATATACTTAGAGGTTATGCGGATGCAAATTTGGGTGGGTTTGGTGATTCGGGTAAGAGTACTACGGGATATGTGTTCATGGTTGGTAACACGGCGGTTAGTTGGATGTCTAGAGTCAGACTCAATAAAATTTGATCAATCCTTTTTTCTGTCGTTAAGGTGGAGAACTGAACCAAGAATTCTCTTTTTTCATCATCCATCGAATCACTGTTTGCAACCCAGGATTCTATTTTATCATCAATCCAGTCCCCGTTCACGTTTTTTCTTTTTCTTATCAATGAATAGATCTCTTTACTTGTATGACTTAGATGTCTCGTATTTCTCGAAAAAGCGATTCGATTGATGGGATTTGGTATGATACTTATGAGATCGATGAGAAAGGAGTGTTGCTTTGTCGACCACCGAGGCCGAATATATGGCTATTGCGGAAGCTTCTAAGGAGCTTGTTTGGTTGAAGAACTTCTTGTGTGAGTTGGGTAAAAGACAAGACAATTGCGTCTTATATTGTGACAACCAAACTGCAATAAATCTCGCGAAGAATCCGGTGTTTCATAATCGTACGAAACACATTGATTTGAGGTATCATTTTATTCGAGAACGTATTGAGAATGGTACTTTGATATTGGAGAAAGTCCTTGGTATGAAGAATCCCGCAGATATGTTTACTAAGGTGGTGTCAATGGACAAGTTGAGGTTTTGCATAGCCTCAACGGGTCTTCTCATGAACTAATGAGAAGGTGGTGACCGACTAGGGAGATAGAGAGATGATGATTCGATTCTAACAAGAAGTGTTGAAGACCTTGTATCGAAAGTCTGCGTATCCGGCGTATGTGATAGGAGTGTGCGTGTCCCAAATGGAGTTTGGCGGTAAAGGGTACTTTGGCGATCTTGGTTAGTTTGTCCGATGGGTTGACAATGTGAGTCATGGTTTTGACTATCTTCAAGTGGGAGATTGTTGGATGTGAAGAATATCAAAACAAAAGGATTCGGTCAAACAGGGAGGCGCGCCGCGGCCTTGGAAGGCGCAAAGCGGCCTAACACGTGAACAGAGCATCAGATTGAAGAAACCTATTGTCATGAGTTTTGCCTTTGAAGCGCGACGCGGCCCCATATGGGCGCGACGCGGCTCGTCTGACGGGAAGTTTCCATATTGACGTTTTCTTGTTCTCCAAGGTGTTTCTTTGTTGTTTTTTGCCTATATAAGCATCCTATGGTAACCCTCATCTGTATCTACTAATTATATCAACAAAATCTCCTTAGTTGGTCCGTGGATTAAAGTAATCCACATTTGGTTACATATAACCACGTTAAATCTCGTGTTTTTCATTCTTTTATTATTGTTTTCTCGTTTGTCGATTGTGGAAGAGTAATTCTCTAGAATTACTCTATTGTTTGAGTCCTATAATCATTACAGCTTGGTCTAAGTGTTAAACCAACATAGGTAGCACAACTTATATGTTTGATTTACAATTAATCTTATCTTCAAACGACTCTATTTACACATATATATCTAGAGTTTTAAGAAAAGCTTTGCAAGCAAATATCTTTTGGTACGTCTATCTTCTGGTACGTCTCTTTACTGATAATTAAGATAATTGACTCTTGCATAAAATGCTTTGAGATTCGAGTTTAAGATATCACCATTATTTTCTCTTATCAAACCATGTCTTTGGCACATAACTGTATAAGAAGTGTCAACCCGTCTAACACACATGTTAAAACGATTATCATTTGATTAAGAAGTGTCAACCCGTCTAACACATACCACATAAATACGTAAAATAGATTATATGTTGTATGTGTGTACATTTGCTAATATGTTTTTTGCAGATAAGTTATTATGATGAATGCCAAAGTGAAACCATATCTAAAAGGCCATAATATTCAAATAAAAATTCAAAGGACTAGACTGTTAGAGACAACGACTTAAAATTGAAAACGACTATAATGTACCGACGACAATTTGAAGTCTTCCAAGTCTTCTGCATTATACAAATACACATCTATCAAGACTTAAAGCTTTAATCCTCTCCAGCGTTACAACACAAGGTCGTTCAAGATTTACATAAGCATCAGTTGCTTAAATCAAGAATATCTTTATTTATAAAGAGACTATAATGTTAGATTTCTAGAGTGAAAATGTAAACGATGTACTTAACGTTATATGTTGTATGGTTTATGTAAGAACAAGTTTGCTTTGCGATAGCACTTGTTCACGCTTTAAATAATCTCTCTAAAAGTAAGAGGATTATACGTCACGATCACTTATATGTTCACTTTCATAAGAGACATTGAAAGTGAGGAGTGTATGCCTTGTGAGACGTACTCATTCTTAGTAGAAGTATCCTGTGTGAGGCTCTTGTTATCTTTGTGATCATGCGAGTATAGTCGTATGGAAGAGAAAGGTATTATTCTCGATGAGCTCAAAACTGATCTATGTGAGCTTAGCGATATGTGACCTAAAAGTTGCTCTTTGTGAGCCTAACACTATGTGAGATAGAAACAGCTCTAGGCGATCCTAGCACTCTGTGAGCTAGAATTTGCTCTTGGTGAGCTTAACGCTTTGTGAGCTAGAGATGGTTCTTTATGAAGCCCTTTGTGAAATGGATTTCCATCAATTTTAAAGAAATCTTAGTGGAACTCTCAATTTGCAGATTGAGGAGTGAAATAAGGAGGATTGGTTAACATTTTCCCTAACAACTATAAATCTTGGTGTTTGTGCCTTGCTCTTTGCTTTCTTTACTTATATCACAAACACTTAGAGTTGTTTATGAAGATAAATTAATTTAAACCGAATTGATTTAAAGTACTCGAAAATGACTAAGTAAATATTTGTAGGAAAATTATATACGGAAGTGAAGCTTTGGCTTATGTTCATCCCCTGATACCAACTGCAAAAATGGTTTCCTTCGAATTGTGTTCCATTGTCACTTACTATTTCATTCGGAATGTCAAATCGGCAAACGATGCTTTCCCAGAAGAAATCCCTTATTTTCTTGCTGGTGATTTTGTTTAGCTGCTTCGTCTCCACCCATTTGGTAAAGAAATAGATTGCAACCACCAAATAGTCGGCATTCCCTACTCTAGTGGGAAAAGGTCCCACTATATAAATAGCCCATTTACAGAAGGCCATGGTGATGTTATAGGGATCATTGGGTAGCGCAGAGCTTTACAGACGGGTGCATGCTGCTGACATTCCTGGCATATTCGTATTCTTTATGCTACGTCATTATACATGCTTGGCCAGTAATAGCCAATCGTTTTAATTTTCTCCACCACTGTCCTAAAACCAGAATGCAGAGCGCAAGCTCCTACATGGACTTCATCTATGATCCTCTCTGCCTGTTTTGGTCCCACGCAGCGTAGACTTGCCCAAGATAGGATTTCCTATATAGGACATCATCTCATAATTCGTACATTTGAGCCTTAACCCTTATCTTTTTCGCTTCTTTGTCATCTTTAGGTAGCGATCATGTCTTCAAAAATTCAATTATGTTGGTCATCCAGCTGTGCGCTGTTTCTTCTATGACATCGGCCAACCGATTAGGTTCAATGGACTTTTTGAATATCTGTTCAACCAAAAATTTCTTTTCGAGATGGTTAAACGTCATCGCCGCCAACTTACTTAGTACATCTGCCTGCTTATTCTGACTTCGTATATGGCTTATCCGAAAATCATCAAATTCGCTAATCAGGAAGCGCGCCAACGCTAGGCACAATTGCATTCCCTCGTCATGAGCATCAAAGGTACCATTAATCTGGTTGGCGAACAACTGGGAATCAACGTATGCTTGAAGTTTCTTGACCCCATTCGCTGTAAGTATGTTCTTCTTTATTGGGTCCAATAAGTAACATACCTGCGTCGGCCCCCTAAGTCGGCCGTCGGTATATAACTCCCAGAGTTCCGCCATTGGCGTAGTAGCTTCCCCTAAGTCGGGTGTGATTGGCATATCCACAGTGGTTTCTGCCAGATAGTCCGCTAATATTTGCCCTTTTACTGCGCTCCTAGCACAGAAATTGATTTCATGCTCTTCCAACTAGATGGCCCACTTTTTTATCGTCCTGATTTTTCTGGTTTATACAGAATCTGCTGAATTGGCTTATCCGTCAGTACCACTATCGGGTGAGCCTGAAGTATCGTTGCAGTCACTGAAGGTAATCATGAGCGCGTATACGAATTTCTTATTTGGAAGGTAATTAAGCTCGATACCTGCCAACATTTTGCTGAAAAAATATATAAGCATCTGTACTCCATCTCTTTCAGCGATTAGGATAGAGCTAACAGTTTCTCGCACAACAGCTAGATATAAGATCATGTTTCCCCGGTGATAGGCGCAATTAAGGTGGGGAGGTTTTTAAGTAGCGCTTTTATTTCCTGAAATGCCTTTTCAGCCTCCTCCGTCCATTTAAAATTAGATTTTTGCGCGCAAATCTTTAATGTGCTGAAGAAAGGGAGAGATCGCTCCGCGACTTTTGATAAAAATCCAGTTAGCGCGACAAGTTTTCCATTGAGACTTTGAACCTGTTTCTTGGTTTTTGGAGATAGCATGCGTTCTATTAGTTTAATCTTTTAGGGTTAGCTTTTATTCCCCTAGCAGTGATGACGTGTCCCAAGAATGATCCTTCTTCTCCGAAGTTACATTTCGAGGGTTTAAGCTTTATGTTGACGTTGTGCAGTGTGTCAAAAGTTTCAAGGATTGCTAACAATTACTTATTGTTGTTGCTTTTTATAACCAGATCGTCAATATATGCTTCTAGATCCGGCCATTCTGTTTAGCAAACGTGACATCGATCATGCGCTGATAGGTGGCGCCTGCATTTTTTAGCCCAAATGACATCTTTGTATAACAGTATATGCCATGGTCAATATGGAAAGTTGTGTTTTCTTCCTCCACACGCACCATTTGGATCTGGTGATAGCCTTTGTACGCATCTAAGAAGCATTTATACTTGAACCCTGCAAGGGATTCGACTTTCCAATCGATTTTGGGCAGTGGGTAGTTATCATTTGGGCATGCTTTGTTAATGTCTTTAAAGTTAAATCATAAGCGCCACGATCCATCGATCTTAGGGACCAGGACCGGATTGGCCACCCACGTTTGGTAATTTACCTTGCGCAGGATATTTCCTTTAACCAGCTTGTCTACTTCCCCGCGCAACCATTCACTTCTTTCAGGTGCCATGGGCCGCTTCTTATGCTGAACATGCATCATATTGACGCTTGCGTTAAGGAGGTGTTGCTCAATTTCGTGCGGGACGCCTGTCATATCCACGCCATGCCAATAGAACACATCCTAGTTAGTCACAAGGATATTGCGTAACTTGGCTTGTGTCTCTTTTGTCAAGCTTGCCCCTATTTTTACTTTTTGATCAGGATAAGTGGGGTTTATTACGACAAGACATCCTGACGTCGTCTGGGTTGTCGACTTCTCTTCTTCTTTTATCGTGACTGAAGCGCATAACGCTTCAAATGGGTTTGATTCCAGTGTAGTGATTGCTTGCTTTGTTGGAAACTAATGATACGCATAAAATACGCTAACATATCGTGCAGACTTATTACCGCATAAGCCTCACTTGACCATCCTCTAAGGGCCAGTGCGTGCCATATATGGCGCAATTCAGCTAATGACTTCGCGCATTACGCAATCAAGAGGATATGTGGAATGACTGCGGGGGCTGGATAAGACAAAAGATAGTGCAAGACTTAAGGACAGAATCTTAGTGGTTGTACGAGTGGTAGGACGTGGCAAAACATCACAATATGGAGGGGACCACGTGAGTGCACGATCCATGCGACAAAATAGTACTATTCTGTACTATTCTGTCCCCTCCCCCTTTCTTGTCGCCTACGTGGCAGAGAAAAAGACAGCCACTCTCACCTATAATACTCACATCCAACTTCACATTTGACATTCAAGATAGAGAAAAAAAATAGTAGCTAGCTACATCACTCTATCCGCGCAATCATTACAATAACGGTTCTCAGGTAACGTTCCTTGAACATCAAATCCTAACACCGTCCAACGAGCCATCATCTCAGGTCAACCCGAATGATGGTGGGTTACGTTTAACCAGCCTTTCTGAGATCATCATCTTGTATGAGGGTTATTCACGTTACTCCGGACCGGAGAGTTAAACTCAAAAAACCCTTAAATCCTTCTTTATCGTTGATCTTGCATGAACCGAACCCTTTGGACCATTTTATGCTTCATCAAATGGCACCATCCGTGCGACAACAAAGTTAAAAGGTTTAAATATATCATTTTCCTTTATTGTTCTTAACATTTTTTCGGTTTTTTGCTTCTCAGCTCTTTCTGCGCTATCCATCATTTAGCTCACGGAAGAAAGGCATATGCAAGTATGACCACTATATCTTCGCGCATAGATGAAAAGTGCAAAGTTGACCAGATAGGTGAAGAGGTTACAAAAATCTCTTTTCCTGCTATTCGGTTATATAACACTTCGTGTGCACCTATCGTGGTTCAGAGTTACTTTCCTGAATCCAGATACAGGATAAGGCGTTTGTATATGGACACCGGTAGCAGCGTGGACGTAATGTACGAGCAATGTTTTAGAAAATTGTCAGAGGTCGTAAAAAAGGCATCAGACCTTCAAATATGGCGCTCTCTAGATTCTAAGGGGAATCAGCATGGCCAATAGGCACCCGGGACTTGAAACTGGAATTGAGAGACGACAATGATAAGTTTAAGATGCACACCGAAGATGTTGAGTTCTGTGTAATGCGCGCACACTCCAAGTATAACGCCATAATAGGCAGAATATCCCTTCAAAGGTTTAGAGCAATACCATCAACGGTTTATGGATTGGTAAAATTTCCGACAAAGCAAGGAATTGCTACTCCCAAATCAAATCCACTTGAGGCACTATGCGCTTCAATCACGGTAAAGGAAGAGGAAAAATCAGTGAAGGAGATATCGTCAGGGTGTCACATCATAATTAACCCCACTTACCTGGACCAGAAAGTGAAAATAGGGGCGGGTTTGACGAAAGAAACACAAGCCAAGTTGCACAACATTCTTATGACCAACTTGGATGTATTCTGCTGGCGCGATGTAGATATGACAGGCATTCCGTGAGATGTCGCGCAACATCGCCTCAACGCTAATGTGAATTGGACGCATGTTCGGCAAAAGAAAAGGCCCATGGCACCGGACAGGAGTGAGTGGCTGCGCGGAGAAGTAAACCAACTAGTCAAGGCAAACATCTTGCGCAAGGTCAATTATCAAACTTGGGTTGCTAACCCAGTTTTGGTCCCTAAGGCCGACGGATCATGGCGCTTGTGTGTCGACTTCAAAGACATTAACAAGGCGTGCCCAAAGGATAATTACCCTTTATCAAAAATTGATTGGAAGGTTGAATCTCTCGCTGGATTCCAATTTAAGTGCTTTTTAGACGCGTTCAAAGGGTACCACCAAATTCCCATGGCATTGGAAGACGAGGAAAAGACAGCATTTCATACAGACCACAGTATATATTGTAACACCAAAATGCCATTCGGACAAAAAAATGCTGGAGCTACTTACCAGCGCATGATCGACATGAATTTTGCTAAGTAGATTAGTCGCAACTTAGAGGCATACGTTTATGACCTAGTTATCAAAAGTAACAGTGAGGAACAGCTTTTGGTAGACATCCTCAAAACTTTTGATACTCTGCACAACATTAACATGAAGCTTAAGCCATCAAAGTGCAGTTTTGGAGAAGAAGAAGGATCATTCTTGGGGCATGTGATTACCACTAGAGGAATCAAAGCTAACCCGAAAAAGATCGAAGCTATTGAGCGCATGCCATCTCCAAAGACCAAAAAACAGGTTCAAAGTCTTAATGGAAAACTTGCCGCACTGACTAGATTCCTATCAAGAGCTGCTGAAAGATCTATCCCTTTCTTCAGTACACTAAAGAATTGCGCGAAGTAGTTTGACTTTAAATGGACAGAAGAGGCTGAGAAGGCATTGCAAGAAATGAAAGCGCTGCTTAAAAACCTTCCCACCTTAACTGCTCCAATTACCGGGGAAACCCACATTCTATATTTGGTGATCGCGCAGGAAGCCGTCAGCTCAGTCCTAATTGTCGAAAGAGATGGGGCGCATACGCCTATATATTTCGTTTGCAAAGCATTGACCGGAAGCGAACTCAACTCTCGAGGAAGTTTGAGGCAAATAGTGCCCCGAGTAAGAAGGCTAATAGTGGGGACGAAAGTGTGGGTAGTGTGAAGAAGGGAGGTTCCGGGGGTTATGTCCCTAATTGCTATACTTGCGGGCAAAAAGGTCACATGTCCCGGGATTGTCCAAATCCGTCCTCTAAGAGTAAGATCACTTGTTTCAATTGCCACAAAGAGGGTCACCTGAAGTCCGAATGTCCCGAGTTGATGACGGTGATAAAAGCTATAACAACACCAAGCGGTTAGAAAAGGCGGCAGAAGTCCAATGATGTAGTTTCAGGTACTTTCTTGGTTAATTCTAAAACCGCTAAGGTGTTATTTGATAGTGGTGTCGCTATGTCCTATGTTTATTTAAAATATGTGGCTACTCTAGATTGTATTTTATGTGATCTAGACTCTCCTTTACAAGTCGAGATCGCCGATGGTAGGTTCTCGGTGGCTAATGGGGTTTTTAAAAATTGTGTTATTAATTTCGGAATCGAGAAGTTTGATATTGACTTGGTTCCTATTACCTTGGATGAATTTGATGTAGTTGTGGGTAAGGATTGGCTCGATCATAATAGAGCTAATCTTGCGTGTCATGAGAAATTTGTAAGAGTGAGAACCCCAAGTGGTGGAGAGCTAATTGTGTACGGTGAAGCTCGAAGATGTCCCGTGCCTATTTGCACTTATGCTCGGGCGCGTCGACTCGTGTCTAGTGGAGATATGCCTTATCTAGCCCATGTGGTTGATACTTATGATGAGTCACCTTCCATTAAATCTATTCCGGTGGTTATTAAATTTGAGGATGTTTTTCCCGATAAATTACCGGGTGTTCCACCGGTAAGACAAGTGGAGTTTCGCATCGAGTTGGTTCTGGGGGCGAATCCCATTGTCAAAACTCCCTATCATTTGGCACCAACCGAGATGCACGAGCTGTTGATTCAAACCCGAGAGTTGCTAGAAAAGTGTTTTATCCGACCGTGTAGCTCGCCATGGGGTGCTCCGGTCTTGTTCGTGAAGAAGAAGGACGGTAGTATGCGTATGTGCATTAATTACCGCGAGCTTAACAAAGTGAAGATCAAGAATCGTTATCCGTTACCTAGGATTGACGACTTATTTGATCAACTTCAAGGTGCGTGTTATTTTTCTAAGATCGACTTGCGATTCAGATATCATCAAATGCGGATTCGTGAGGAAGATATTGAGAAGTCGGCGTTTCGGACACGTTATGGGCATTTTGAGTTTGTCGTGATGCCTTTTGGTCTTACGAATGCACCGCATCATTCATGGACCTTATGAACCGAGTGTGCCAACCTATGTTGGACAAGTTGGTAATTGTGTTCATTGACGATATACTCATCTATTCTAAGAGTATGAAGGTGTATGAGCATCATTTGCGTGAGTTGTTAAAGACGTTACGTAATGAGAAGTTGTATGCGAAGTTCTCCAAGTGTGAATTTTGGTTTTTAGGAGTGCAATTCCTAGGCTATATTGTGAATCACGAGGGGATTAAAGTGGATCCGGGGAAGATTGAGGCGGTTAAGATTTGGGAACGACCGACTACACGTGGTGAAGTCCAAAGTTTTCTCGGATTGGCCAGTTATTACCGTCAGTTTATTCAAGATTTTTCCAAGATTTCTTCATCCTTAACGAAGCTAACTCGGAAGAATGTGAAGTTCGAATGGGGTGATGTGCAAGAAAATGCTTTTCAACTATTGAAGAGCAAATTGTGCCAAGCTCCGGTGTTAGTGTTACCTGAAGGGGTGGAAGAGTTGGTGTATTGTGATTCCTTGATTACTTGGCTCAGTTGTGTTCTTATGCAAAGGGGTAAGGTGATCGCTTACGCCTCGAGATAACTAAAAAAGCACGAGAAGAACTACCTGACTCATGATCTTGAGTTGGCGACGGGGTTCATGCGTTGAAAATTTGGTGCCATTATCTTTATGGTGTTATGTGTACGATTTATTCGGATCACAAGAATTTAAAGTACTTCTTTGATCAACGTGACTTAAACAACCGACAGCGATGATGGTTGGATTTGTTGAAGGATTATGACCTTGAGATACTTTACCACCAGGGTAAAGCTAATGTGGTTGCGGATGCATTAAGTCAGAAGAACCAAGTTCCGAGTTTGCAAGTAAAAATCATTGCGAATGATTCTTTCAGATGACTTTCTCGAGAAACTCTGTGAGGTTCAAATTAAGGCGTTTGTTAATCATAAGCGTAGAGATCGAATTCAAGGACAAACGGAGTCGATTGTTCTAGGCTCGCATGGGTTGTTGTGTTTTCAAGGACTAGTGTGGGTGCCAAAATTGGGTGGTCACCGTGCCGTGCTACTCGATGAGAAGCACACTATTCATCCGGGTGCTATAAAGATGTATCTTGACTTGAAGAAGAGTATTGGTGGCCCGGTATGAAGCGTGATGTGGTTAAGTATGTTGAGCAATGTGTTACTTGTTTGCAAGTTAAGGTCGAGCATCAAAAGCCTTATGGTATGGTGCAACCGTTAGAGATCCCGAAGTGGAAATGGGAACATCTTACCATGGATTTTATCACTAAGTTTTCAAAAACGGCGAGAACCTAATAAGATACAATTTGGGTAATCGTTGATCGTTGACGAAAAGGCCTTGTTCCTTCGTATACGCAAGGCGATTTCGTTGGAGATGTTAGCAAGGTTGTTCATTAAGGAGGTGATTTTGAGACACGAGGTACCAGTGTGTATTGTCTCGGATCGAGATAGTTTTTCTTCTCGATTTTGGGGTAAGTTTCATACCGAAATGGGTACTCAAGTGAAATTAAGCACCGCCTTTCATCCTTAAACAAGCGGTCAAAGTGAAAGGACCATCCAAACCTTAGAGGATATTCTTCGGGCGTATGTGATTGATTTTGGTGGAATTTAGGATGAGCATTTACCATTGGTGGCGTTCTTGTACAATAATAACTACCATGCTAGTATTGGAATGCCACCGTACGAGATGCTTTATGGGTGAAGGTGCCGAACCCCAATTTGTTGGGGCGAGGTGGGTCAAAAGGAAGTTGGTGGTACCGAGGTGGTTCTTGAGACGAACCAAAAGATTGATGTGATTCGTGCTCGCTCAAGGTGGCACAAGATCAACAAAAGTCATTCGGATAAGTATAGGCGACCGATTGAATTTAACGAAGGTGATATGGTGATGCTTAAGGTGTCGCCATGGAAGGGTGTAATTAGGTAACGAAAGCGGGGAAACTTGCCTCGATTTATTGGACCTTTTAAAGTGTTGGCACGTGTTGGTGAAGTTGCTTATCGTTTGGAGTTACCCGAAGAGCTTGCGGGAATCCATAACACATTTCATGTTTCCTATCTTCGCAAGTGTCTTGCGGATGACTCGATGTGGGTACCATTGAACGAGATTACCCTAAATAACAAACTAGAGTATGTGGAAGAGCCGGTTGCTATTCTTGATGAAAAGGTTAAAGAGATTCGGAATAAGAGAATTCGGACATATAAGGTGCAATGGCGTCACCGAAAAGGATCTGAGTGTACTTGGGAATCCGAGGAATTTGTGTTGGAACACTTACCCTCGTTACATGATGCATGGATCGCGGGGACGCGATCGGGTCCAACTGGGGGAGAGTTATAACACCCCGAATTTCAATATCGGGGGGAACCGCGTCGCAGGCCAAGGAGCCGCGACGCGGCTATACACTATACCTGATGGTGATTTTGTTGAAAAGCTTCTGATGTCAAAATGTAATATGAGCCGCGCCGCGGGGGTGAGCGGTCGTACCACGCCTTTTGTCTTAAGCTGAAGGATCGTTTTGTGTTACCTACTGTTACCAAAATACACTGGAAGCCGCGCCGCAAGCCAGGGAGCTGTGACGTACCTCTCTGCGGGGCTGAATGCTAAAATTTGATTTTAAAAGGGTTTAAGTGGAAGTAAATTGGTCTTTTCACATATGAACGACCATATAGTTGGGGGATTAGTTTTAGTTCCATTCTAATTTCATCTTCCACACAACTAAACACTCCCAACCCTTTTAGAGTGAGAAACCCACTTCTTGAGAGAGAAAGCTTGATTTGGGGAAGAAGAAGGTTGGATCTCATCAAATTGCAAGAGTTAACCTTGTTCATATCATTTGCAGCTACCTTGCGATACTAGTGGTAAGTCCTAACTTCGATTTTCATTCAATTTGATGTTAGGGTTTAACTTGCATGTTCTTGATAAAACTCATCTAGCTCACAAATGGGTGTTTGAAGCTAGTTATGGGTGTTGTTGACCCTTTTTGGTGGGTTTTGGGTTGGAAAACATTTTGGTCATGTATAGACTCGCATTTTGGGCATAATCACTAGTATTAGTGATTATATTGATGAATGGAACCCAAATGGGTGTCATTGGAAGTTGATTTTGGGTGTAAACCCGATTTGGGTTAAAATGAGTCATTTGGTTGAATTGGGTCATGAAGTGCTCCTAGCACTTAACCATAAGTTGTATTTTGATGAGTTTGGGACCAAATCACTAGCTATTAGTTATTTGGGGTATTTGGGTCTTGTTTGACCTAGTTGGTAGTTTGGGTGCAATTTGGGTCAAATTAGCACTTGGGGATTTATGGGTCAAGATACTAGTGTTTATAGTTTAATGTTCTGAATTATGCTAGGTAACTGGCTTTTGGAGCAATCTTGAAGTCCTAGCTTGATTTTTGACTCATCTAGTTGCTCATGGTGAGTGGAATATTTATATGTGTGTGTATATAAAGTGTTTTCTTGAGGGGTTGTGGCGAGTATTATCCGGTTGTAAAGGATTTACTCTTTGTTGGCCACTTGGTGCATAGTGGTGAGTGATGTCTCTAATGAATGACTCGCTCTTTGTTGGCCACATCGCGTTTGGGGAAAGTGGTGAGTGAAGTCATTAATGACTCGCTCTTTGTTGACCACGTTGCATTCGGGGAAAGTAGTGAGTGAGATTACTTAGAAGTCCACTCTTTGTTGACCACTTGTGAGGATGTGGTAAGTGTCAATAATGGGTACACTTTTTGTTGGCCACATTCGGGTGTATATGGTAGTGCTATCCGAGAGGCGCTTTTGTTAGCCATATATACAGGTTGGTGATGCTATTCATTTGATGACTAGCACATTTGAGTATGGTTAACCATATTGCGTTCATATGTTGTATATTGGTAGTGTAGCGTGTTATATTCTTGTTTATGCAATTAACATGCTAGCTTGTACTCGGTTGTGTAATGTGCATTAGTGATACTATCTTGTATGCGGTTATGTGTAAGTTGCGCAAGTAAGTGGTTTATGTATGTATGCATATAAGTATTGCACTCACTAAGCATTGTAGCTTACTCCTTGGTTGTTTACCTTTTTATAGATTGTGGCACATCGAAGGACAACGGTAAGGGATTGGCTTAGCTTGCATGCGGTGGATTTTTGGAAGGCGCTTTTTGGTAATGGTTCCGATGGTCATGCTCACTACTGGGTCGTTTTGGTTAAACAATTGGTTGAACTTATGGGACTTGAGTTCCCGATGATGTAAACTCATAACTTGTCATATTTTGAAACATATGTTAACATTTGAGCAAGTAATGTACTCAATCTTGTGTTGTTGTGGTTAATACCTATGTTAAAAAAAATTGTGTCATATTTTTACGAGTTAATTGTTAAATTGGTTTGGGATCGTTTCACGCAATCATTACAATAACGGTTCTCATGTAACGTTCCTTGAACATCAAATCCTAACACCGTCCAACGAGCCATCATCTCCGGTTAACCCGAATGATGGTGGGTTACGTTTAACCACCCTTTCTGAGATAATCATCTCGTATGAGGGTTATTTACGGTACTCCGAATCGGAGAGTTAAACTTAAGAAACCCTTAAATCCTTCTTTATCGTTGATCATGCATGAACCGAACCCTTTGGACCATTTTATGCTTAATCAGAAACTTCACTAATCCATGAACCGTTGATGGTATCGCCCCGGACATTTGGAGTGATATTCTTCCCAGTATGGAGTTGTATCTTGAATGCGAGAGCACAACGCAGAACTTCACATCTTCGGTGCGCATCTTAGACTTGTCTTTGTCATCTCTCAATTCTAACTTTAGATCTAAGGTCCCTATGGGTTATGCAGACTCTCCTGAGAATCCAGAAAGTGCCATGGCGGAGGGTCAGATAGTTTGTCTTTTGAACTCTGGTAGTTGCCTGAAGCATTGTTCGTACATTATATCCACACTGCTGCCGGTATCCATGTGTAAGCGCCTTATCCTGTATTCAGACTCGGGCAAGTATCCCTGAACCACTATAGGTGCGCACGAGGTATTATTCAACCGAATAGCAGGGAAAGAGATTCCCGTTGTCTCCTCGTCATCTATCTATTTGGCTTTGCGCTTGATGTGTGCAGCGTGTAGTACGAAATACTATTATTTTTAATACGAAATACGATACAAATTACACAAGTTTTAATTATTTATAGAATGGATATACCTAAACCTTGCTACAACACCTATAGGCAGTGTACCTAATCGTAGAATAGTGTAGTTTTTAGTAAGTCCGGTTCGTTCCACATGGAGACGGCTTATTGCGTACACTATATTTTTTAAACAATTATATTTGCATATATATATATATATATATATATATATATATATATATATATATATATATATATATATATTAGTAATACAGTAGTAATAATATATAAAAGGGGGGTTTACCGTGTAATGACCGGTTTGTCGATTTTTTATTTTAAGCGTAAAGATAAATGACAATAATATAAATGACAGAATTTAAATTGCGATAAAGTAAATTACAGTAATTAAAATAACAGTAAATAAAGGTATGATGAAATATGAAATAAAAGTATTATGCTTACTTAAACTTCCGTAACCATGATGTTCGACGTTTTGATTTTAATTTATTACTCTGGATTAATTGTCCTTTTGTCCTGGATTATTTGAATCCTATCTGGTTTTTGTCCATAATAGTCCATCAGTCATAAATATAAAGTGCGAGTGTCCTCGTCAAATTACCCTTATACCCGAAGTCAAATATTCCAACTAATTAAAGATTTAAACTGTGACGCAGTTATCACTTCTGTCAACAATTACACCAGTTATCACTGTATGTAATCCACCCCTGTTTTGATTAGATATGAATATTAATTTACCCACTTTATCAGTTTGAATAATCAATTACCCAACCCGAATAATTAATTAAATGATTATAATAGATTCCGTATGAATGTCACTAAATAGGACAACCATAATCATTATCAATTATTAAGTTAATTAATTTGAAGATAGGTTCGACAGACTCCAATGAGTTGTCACTCAATTAGAAAATACCTCCCATCTATTAATAGTCCATAGTCAAATGCCCACAAGTGTCGGTCTTTTGTTTAAACATTAATTATGGTACAAAATCCAATAACCCCGTCATAATATTTAGTCTAACATCACGATTACTTCGGCTCAAAAAATCATAATAATAACTTAGTTACGAGACATTAATTTAAAAAGGAAGAACATAGCTTACAGTGGTGATTAATCGCGTAGCGTTACACGGACAAAGTTCCGTCTTATAAAACCTTAAAACATTTCTTACAATAACCCAATTATTATTAAACTTAATTTAAACTTAATATTATATATATATATATATATATATATATATATATATATATATATATATATATATACTCGTTACAGAGAAGGAAAAGAAAAAGATGTGTTTTACATTCGCTGAAAACGTTGCCTTTTATAGCACCTGACCCAACTTTTGGGGCCATGCGATTGCATGGCCTGGGTGTGTTAATCCCATGCGATCGCATGGTGACTGGTACTAGCTCACTTTCCCTTGTTTTCTAGCTTGTCGACATATTTATTAAATATATATATATATATTTAATATATATAATTTATATTAATTATATATATTATATTATATTCTTGTGCATAGTTGACTCGTAATTTTAAGACCGTTGACTCGCGCGTTGATGCTCGGTTTATGTCTCGGTTCCGGATTTTCGAACGTCCTTTCGTACGAGTAGATATCTTGTACTTTGCGTTCCGCGGCTTGTACTCTTGTAATTTTTAGATGTTTCTCATCAATAAATTGAACCACTTGAATTATATCTTGTACATTTGAGCTTTTTGGTCATTTGCGTCTTCAAATCATCGTTTTCTTCTTTTGTCTTCGCACTTATTTATTTAAACGAATATTACATAAAAATAGAATAATTGCAACTAAAAGCTTTACATATTGGAAGGATATTGATACTAAATATATGTTCATTTAGAGCACTATCAAATATCCCCAAACTTGAACGTTGCTTGTCCTCAAGCAATACAGAACTTGAAATAAAATCACACTTCACTTGAATCACTTTTTTATTCTCACACTTTATACATCAGTGATTTTGATACGACGGTATAAACAATGATAGTAACGATGTGGTTTACAGTCCCACATGACTATTAAAATGTAGATCCTTTAAGAAAATTGGATCTTTATGAAAACATTTGATCTTTTAAAAATTCATTCTAGCTTTTATCCTAGATAAGTTTTCAGGAATAACCCTTCACCGGTGTTTGCAAAATATTTTTGTGGGTTTTGTGGGTTTCAGATTTCAAAATTTTAGCTCAAAACTTGTGGTTTTGTGTCACCCACTTGCTAACCTTGTATTAGGAAAGCACACGTCCAGTTTACTTGTCCCGTATATTACCTTTCGGTAAACTACCGTCCGGTTGTAAAAGAAAGCGATGAACAAGCAACTGTTAAGGCGATGTCTAATGACATGCAGATGTTCATGGTCTACAACGTGTCGGATGCAATTACTATCCTTTGTAGGAGCAATAGTAAAGATCACCCTATAATTTTTCGGTCTGGCACAAGGTCCTGTCTTCGACCATGCTATGCAACCACTGTTCTTACGGTTGACACCTGATTTGGTTCAGGTAACCTAATGAATTTCGGTGAATTCTTAGGATTTTACGTTCAATGGTAATGAACGCATTGAAAATAGGTTTTCAGAAAACAAATCGGTTTTAATTTTGATCAAAATATTTTCTCGTTCAAGCTCGAGTTTAGATATCATTGAATTCCATGAGTTTGTAATTCTCAATCTTTAAGGTCAATCTCAAGGATTGAGTAATATCAGGCTTAAATGCTGATTTTTAATCTTTATGGAGATTATCCTTTCTGGGGATCTGATTCATTAGTCTTATCAAGCTAATTTGCACGGCGCCCTCCGTATTTTACGAGACAGATCCTTTCATGGTTAGGATAAGTCTGACCACTTGGCGACCCTGTTTGATGCTGAGGTCCGTGGATTTCCTGCTGATTTTAGAGATGACTTTTCTAGATTTTTCGTCAACCTACAGCTGGTCTGGACGACAACTTCCTGACCTAAATCAAGAAGCGCGTCTTTTTTGGAAGACTTTACTTCCTTTTAATGATGGAATTGATTCATCGTGTAGATCCATCTTTCTTTCAAATATATTACAGTAAATTGGGTAAAACTGATTCGTTTAGTCCAAAGCAAAAGTACCTACAATAATCTTGTACAAAATATGTGATATATGTTTTAAAGAACTTTGATAAATTCTTTCCACAATTAGCTTTTATTTATTCTTTTCTTTGCCTTTTTATTCTCTTCTATTCCATTTTAAATGAATTCAAGCGTTTTGGATTGTTTCTCCATTTATGTTCTCTCCGAGGTAACAATAATTTCGGTATTAACACCTAGTTTTATCGTTCATAAATATGTATAAACATGATTTTGAATTCATTTAGTTGAAAATTTTTCAAATTTTCACAAAATTTGGCAATTAAACTAAGTGTAAACCCGAGAGAATTTATAACCCTTCCCCACACTTGAGATCATGCAATGCCCTCATTTGCATGAAATCAGACTATAATTATAAATTCATGAGGGTGATTAGTGTAGAAAAGTGATTAAAAATACCGAGTTTGCAAACATATTGTTTTATATCACATTTGATATTTTACGTCTTGTCGTTAAAATTAGTAGCTTTTGCTGAACTTAATGTCAGCCTTTGAAAGTGCGATGTTTTACCCTGTTTTGTACATAAGATAAACTACAAACATACATAATATTTTTATTATTATTATTTTTTTTATAAAATCTTTATTTATTAAAACAATTTAAATGAATAATTTTTTTAAAAATTTTGTTTCCTTTTACTTTAGGTAGTTTCGGTATGTTTACCTAGTCCGTCCCTCGACAAAATTTAAAATTTGTTGTTAAAGCGATTGTTTTAAAAGCAAAGATTTTTGGGTTTTTTTTAATTTTTTTGGTATACTTTAGATCAATAAAATTAAAAATAATGATAACAAAATTTTTCGCCCCGCCTCTCGGGTAAAGCAATTTCGGTTCCATGACCTAGTCTTCAACTTACGATGAATTTTAGAAATCATTTTTTAAACTTAATGAAATAAAGTAATTTTTATTTTTTAAAATCACACAAAAATTAAATCTAAAAATGCAAATTAATTTCATACAAAACCTACAAAACAAAAATTCAGAATGGGGGGAGAAAACTAGTTCTTTAGTGTCTGCTAGTGGAAAAAACCAATTGGATTCCATTCTCGGAACTACACGAGAACAGAACAACTAACTCTAGACAGCATTTTCTTTTTAGAACATTTGAATCTCCCCACACTTAGGTAGCTGTGGTTTTGAAATTGTGATTAACTTCATTGTTAATATCTCTTGGGCCATAATCAACTTACATATCTGTGACTTTTGCTTTAAGCCATTGGTCGGATTCCTGTGTAATATCCACAAATTCAACTAGTTTTGCCTTTTCTTTAGGCGATAGATTGGATACTAACCGATTACATAACTTAAAGTTCCCCTTGGTTCTAGCATCGCGAATCTGTTTAATAAGTTTCTTCATTGAACTATTAATAACGGGGTCATTTAATTTCGTATCAACAACGGGGTTCTTTGTTATCAGGTCATCATTAGGTGTTACTTCATTTTCCCTACACTTAGGCGTTTTATTATTGTTAAGCACGACCGTTGGAGTTGGTAAAAAAATGGTTATTACCAATCGTTTTTGTTAGTTCAACGGTTTTGGTTGGTAGAGATTTAGCCTTTCGAATCACAAAGGTGACCGATTTGTCACCATCACTAAGTGTCATTCTACCCTTTCTTACATCAAATAACGCCCCGGTGGACGCTAAGAATGGTCAACCTAAAATTAAAGGAACGTTTGAGTCCTCTTCTATGTCAATGACAATAAATTCGACTAAAAAGGTTAAATTACCCTCTTGAACGGGTAGGTTGTCAGCAATTCCAACTGGGTGCTTAATGTTTTGATCAAAGAGTCGAACACTCATTTCCGTTGGACTTAACTCACCTACACCTAATCTCTTGTATAATGAAAGAGGCATAACACTCACACTCGCACCTAAATCTGCTAGTGCATCATACATGACACAATCACTAAGTAGACAAGGAATAATAAATTCACCCGGATCACCCAACTTGGGTGTAAGTTTTGGTGGAACTGTCTTCACCGGGTTTACTTTTACGATTTTTGTTTCTTGCACTTTCTTATTCTTCTTCTTCTTTCCAAAGTTATCACAAACTTTATTACCTATTACTTGCTCATACTCAACTCCTTTTCTTGGAAACGGGATGGGTGGTCTATATGGTGCCACCACTGGCTTTACATACTCGGGTGGTGGTGGTGTTGTAACTTCTTCATTGTTACTCACATCTAAAACCTTCCCATCTTCTGGTGCTGGTTTTTCAGAATTCGTTGAAACCATATTAACATTCTCATTCCGAGGATTTACTTCAGTATTACTCGGTAGCTTTCCTTGTTCCCTCTCACTCATCATGCTAGCAAGATTACCTACGTATTTTTCTAGATTCAAAATGGAAGCTTTTTGAGTTCTTAATGACTGATCAAACCTCTCATTTGTTTGGTTTGAGTTGCAATAAATTGTGTTTGAGATTCCATTAGCTTTGCCATCATTTCTTCCAGATTTGACTTTTTCTCTTCGATTTGTTGTGGTGGTTTATACAAGCTAGGTCTTTGTTGATTGAAAGTGTTGTTTGGAGTTGGTTGGTTATTCGGACCTTGTTGGTTGTACGAGTTATTGTTGGGTCCATTTGGATTGTAAAGAATGTTTTGATTTCGATTGAAGTTTGGCCTTGGCGGTTGATAATTATTTTGATAATTATTTCCCGGCCTTTGGTTCATGTAGGAAACATTCTCACGTTGTTCCATCATTTGCTCAATGTGACAATCTTTTATTAAGTGTGGTCCACCGCATTGCTCACAACTGATTCATATTGCGTGAATATCTTTAGTCATCTTTTCCATTCGTCTCTCGAAAGCATCTATTTTTGCGGAAACGGAATCAAAGTCATGGCTAGAATCGGCTCTAGCCTCTTTAGATGAACGAAAGATATATTTTTCCTGATGCAACTCATGTGAGTGGGAGGCTGTGTTATCAATAATTTTGTGAGCTTCAGTTGCTGTTTTCTTCATAATGGAACCACCAACTGCTGTGTCGATGTCTTTTCGTGTAGCAATGTTGACACCTTGGTTGAATATTTGTACTATTTGATAAGTGTCTAAACCGTGCTGAGGACATCCTCTTAACAACTTTTCGAATCTTGTCCACGCCTCAAATAATGTTTCATTTGTCTTTTGCGCGAACTTAACAATTTCTCCTTGAAGTCTCACGGATTTAGATGCCGGAAAGAATCTTTTAAGAAATTTTTCAACTAAAACATCCCATGTATCAATCGCTCCTTCAGGTAACAATTCTAACCAATCTTTGGATTCTCCCTTTAAAGTCCAGGAAAATAACATGAGATAGATCTGTTCATCCTCAACTTCTCTGATTTTGAATAAAGTACAGATCCTATTAAAGTTTCGAAGATGTTCGTTTGGATCTTCTTTTGGCGTACCACTATATTGGCATTGATTAGTTACCATGTGTAGGATTTGTCCTTTGATTTCATAATCTGGCGCATTAATGTCTGGCTTAATAATGGCGTGACCTTGGCCCGTGCGTGTGGCTCTCATTCGGCCTTCCATACTTAGAGGTTCAGTTACTTCCATAATTGAATTTGTTGAATACGAATCACTAGAGAATTCTTATTTAACAGTTTATATTTCAGGAGGAATGATTAGTGGTTCAGGATCTTGGAATTGTCCTTGAATATCCTCCGGGTTCTCAATTGTGAAATCGGGTTCAAAAGATGGATTATCAGAAATTTGAATTGGAGTACTTGTTCGACTAGATGATGATTCTAAAGAAAAATCAACGACGATTATATTAGCTAGATGTCTTGATCGGGTTACAGGTGGTGAACGTATGAAAGGTGGTGAACGTTTTGCTCGGTGCATTCATTGAATATCCTATTAGTTATAAAGATAAAAATTATATAAGTTATCAAATTAATAGACTTTTCTGCTTTTGCCCACGTTTCGAATAGCCAAAAGATGCAGCAGGGAGCCAGGATCCTTTAAGTCGGAAAATCCACAACTCAGCCACCAACAAATCCAACTATTACTACGAAGCAGAAAATTTTCAATGTCTATCAATTTAACAGCTTAAAATAATTTTTTCATCGAAGTTTAAAGAAAATTTTATGTCCTAAAAACTAGAGCGTAGAAATGAGAAAGAAAAAGAGTGCGTCGAAAAATAAGAGGTCGAAAAACAAACGTCGAAAAACAAAAATTCGAAAAATAATAATAAGAAAGTAAAGCGTCGAAACTTAAAAGTCTAAAAACTAAAAATTAAAGCTTACGTCTAAAGGTATTAAAGCTTAAAGGAATTCTAAATCTAAAACGGCAATAACTTAAAAAGGCACTAAAATTTATAAACTGCGTCGCAAAATTCTAAAGTGCCTAAATCTTAATCTAAAGAAAAAGCACTTAAGGGATTTTACGGCAAAGCCTAAAAATCTAGAAATATAAAATACTATGGAAAAAACTAAGTTTAAACCTAATTACGAACGATAAATTACAAATTACGAATTAAACGTTTAAAATATACAAAAAGTAAAAATAAAACTAAAGTTGTAAAAAAATACAATTTATATAAAAATATTATTTTTATATTATTATTTTATAAAAATATTAATCTATATATGTAAATAATAAATACTAAAACTTAAAATACAAATTTAAAAACTAGATTTAAATATATTAATTAATAAAAACCCTAATTAGGTTAAATATTTATAATAATAAATAATAAAACCCTACTCCGTATTAAATGATGTACTAGGTTTCCTGTCAGACACTACCATGCGACCGCATGGAAATAAAGCATACGGCTCATGCGATCGCATGGGCCTGGTGTAAGACCCGAATAATTGAACTGTACACATGTGTATATAAGTGTATCGTGCGGTACTCGAATCAGGATTTGGTTGTATATATTTAAAAAGGCAAAAGGAGCTGGACTGGGAGAGTTGCGCGCCGCGCGGCCTGGTGTCGCGCCGCGCCATCTGTCTGTGACAGATTCTCTCTTTCTTTTAAATTAGATATTTTGAGGGTATTTTGGTAAAATCACTAGGAGGCCGGATTTAATGCCTTAGATCAGTTTTGGGGAGTTCATTTACTCCTTCCACAACTACCAACACTTATCCAAATCAATTCTAGAGAGAGAGTGGCTTTTAGTGAGGGAAACCCCATTTTGGAGAAGAAGAAGAAGGTTTCTTGCTTAAGTCCAAGCATTAAAGTTGTTCGCCTTCCCTCTAGCTTCGTTGTGATAGTTGTGGTATGCTCTAATCTTAATTTCTTTGTTTAATTTGATTTAGGGCTAGGGTTTGGGGTGAAGATGAACATAAAACCCATTTTGTTAGTGTTTTGGGTGTTCTAGGGTAATTTGAGTCATGTAGACTCAATATTGGGTTAACTAGGGTTTGGAAGAGTTACTTGTTGTTAGAGAACCCTAATTAGCTAGTAAAATTGCTAGAACACCATGACTTATGTAAATGGGTGTAAATGGGTTAGTGGTTGACCCAAAATGGGTAGGTTGACTTTGAAAGTGTCAAATGGGTCAAAATGAACCTAAGCTAATTAATATGTGTGGTTGAAGCCTAAAACTAGTGTTAAAATGTGTAATGAACCTACTTTGGTTAATGATAGGGTTTTGTGATGAGTTAACCCGATTTTAGGGTTAAGGGTGCAAATGGGTCGGATTTGCACCATGGGTCAAATTAACACTAGGAGTGAGCTTTAGAGTGTTGACCAACTCGAGTTGTGATTTTGATATTGTGATAAATGTAATAGGTGCGTTACATTGAAGTGTTCAAGCTCGGTTATCTTTCACCAAGAGATTTTGAGGTGAGTGGAATAATTATGCATTCGTGTATATGGCGTGTTTATTTGTGGGTGTTATGGTATGAACCATCGAGCCGGTAGTACCATAGCATGTGTGTAAATTGATGTGAACCACGAGCCGGTAGCATCGAGTATGAACCACGAGCCGGTAGCACTATAAAATAATTGATGTGAACCACGAGCCGGTAGCATCGAGTGTGAACCACGAGCCGGTAGCACTATAAACAAATTGTGAACCACGAGCCGGTAGCACTATAAACGAGTGAGACTCAATGCGTATGGTGTGAACCACGAGCCGGTAGCACCATAGCGTCATGGTTAACCATATTAAGATTTGTTGATATTTAGCATGCTAAATTATTTATGGTTGTGTTGAGTATATGCTAACTCGGTTATGTTATTGTATGACTTGTTAAGTGTTTGAGGTTGATGACATGCTTTTGTGTTACACGTTTCGTACGAGGTATCTTGTGTTGTGATTGCAAATAGATGGGCGATATATATGTATGTGTAATTATTGCATTCACTAAGCTTTGCTTACCCTCTCGTTGTTTACCACTTTTATAGGTTCGGTGTTGGACAAGGGTAAGGACATCGTTTTGGACTAGGGATCCCGCTTGTTGCTAAGGGACGCTTTTGGTTTTAGTAGCTCTCGGAGTTTGACCGATAGTTGGGTAGTTTAATCCCAAACGCCATGCTCATTGTGTAGTTTGGAACTTAAACTTTTTGGTGGTCGAAACTCCTAAATTGTACTAAACTTGTAATTTGGGTCGTGTGGGCCCCGCTTGTAAAACTTTAATTTTATGTTTGAAACATGTTAGTTTTACATATTTGGTTGTATGGTAAAAAGCGTTTTGTCTAAAAGTGTCGGGAACTAGTCAATCTTTTCGCGGTTAAAAGTCCCGGGGACAGCCAGATATGGCGCGGCGCGCGGGCCATATGGCGCGGCACGCCGATGGTCTGCAACAGAAATTTTTTTTTTTATTTCGTATTTTCACAAGGTTTTGTCGGGTGTTGGTTTGGGTTGTTACAAGTGGTATCAGAGCATGGTCTAAGGGATTTAGGTGACTTGAGATAGGCGCCTAGACTTAGACTTTTGTGTGCGTGATTATGCGGGACTTGTAGGACTTTGGGTCGGATCAGAATGATTAGTGCATAGGTTTATGTGAACTAATCATGCGCTATTTATTTGTGTTGTGTTTAGCAATCATCAAGCGAGATGGACGTTGTACTAGCGAGTTAGCGCGACGTGCTCGCGTAGTAATGACTAGCTACCATTACTACGGGTGCAAATCGGGTCAAACAAGCAATGTACGACGATTGTTGAGCGAGATGGGGTAGTGAGGCGTATATGTATGTAATTGTGTATATTTGCCCTTTCGTTTCGTGGTTTAAGCTAATTCGTTTTATAGAATGAAGACGAGAAACGGTCCCGATCACGATAACGGAAGTACAAGTGAAGACGCCGAGTTCTCGACAAAGGTCGAGGCCGTCTTTAAGAAGTTGAAATCGGATTTTCTTGCGGACGTTCGAAAGGTCTTCCAAGATTCGGTCGATGGGCAAGTGACCGAAGTGATAAACGAACGAATGAAGGCCACTATTGAAGAGGCCCTTGATGCTAGAAACATTTATCCTCGAGGTGAAGGGGGTGATGGAAAGAGAGACTTCCACTACAAAAATTTTAAGGATACTCAACCTCCGACGTTTAATGGGGTGAGGGATCCGTTGAAAAGTACTTGTTGGATTTCGGACATCGAGGGGGCCTTCCGTACCGCGGAGTGTCCTCCCGAGAAGAAGACGAGGTTTGGGTCTAGCATGTTACGTGAAGAGGGCAAGTTGTGGTGGGATGATAAAATCAATTTGTATGGCGAAGAGCAATGCATGGACTTGACATGGGAGGAGTTCAAGAAAGAGTTTTTCAAGGAATACCGAACTTCATCCGATCTTGATCGAATCCGGGACGAGTTGCATCATTTGCAACAAGGTTCCATGGATTTAGTTACCCTCAAGTCTACATTCTTGGCAAAGACTCGTTTTTGCCCGGAGTATGTGGGTTATGATCATAAGCTTATGAAAGATTTTTATCGTACCTTGAATGCCGACTACAAGAGCAAGATTAGCCGGGGTATGGCTAAGACTTTTGATGAATTGTTTGAGTTGGCTCGGGGTTTTGAGCCGGAGGTGCCTAGGAAGAGTGATTTTACTTTTTCGAAAAGGAAGTTTGAAGGATCGAGCCATTCGAATTTTTCAAACAAGAAGTCCAAAAGAGGCGCCGAGAGCGTTAATAGTGCGAAGAAGGGTGGTTCCGGGAGTTTTGGACCCACTTGCTTTAATTGTAATCAAAGAGGGCACATGGCTCGCGAATGTCCTAAGGCGTCGACCAAGGTTACTTGCTTTAATTGCGGCAAAGAGGGGCATAAGAAGCCGGAGTGTCCCGACTTGCGAAATGATAATGTGAAAAGGTTGGAGAGGGCGGCGGGTACGGCTAGGGGTCGCAACTATTTGATGACTAATGATGAAGCCAAACAATCGAACGAAGTTGTCTCAGGTACTTTTATGGTTAATTCTAATCCGGCGAGAATTCTTTTTGATAGAGGTGCAAATTTGTCGTTTGTTTCTCCTAAATTTGTGCCTAAACTTGATAGACCGTTAGCTAAGTTAAGTCGTCCGGTAGAAGTCGAAATAGCGGACGGCAAGACGGTGCTAGTGGTTGATGTGTGTAGGAATTGTGATGTTGTTTTTGGTGCCGAAACTTTTAAAATTAATCTCATTCTAATGACCTTGGGCGATTTTGATATTGTCGTTGGTATGGATTGGCTCGATCATTACAGAGCCGATATTGCATGCCATGACAAGTTTATTCATGTTAAGGCCCCAAGTGGGGGAGAAATGATTATTCATGGTGTTAAGAGAAGAAGAACGGTGCCGATATGCACTTTTGCACGGGCGCGTCGTTCCGTTGTTACCGGTGGCATGGCTTTCCTTGCTCATGTTGTTGATACTCGTAATGAGCCACCACCTATTCGTGAAATTCCGGTAGTTAATGAGTTTGAAGACGTTTTTCCGGATGAGTTACCGGGTGTTCCGGTGGAAAGACAAGTCGAGTTTCGCATTGAGTTGGTTCCGGGGGCTACCCCCATCGCTAAAACTCCTTATCGTTTAGCACCAACGGAAATGCAGGAGTTGTTGAATCAAATTCAAGAGTTGCTTGAGAAAGGTTTTATCCGACCGAGTGCTTCGCCGTGGGGCGCTCCGGTCTTATTCGTGAAGAAGAAAGATGGTAGTATGCGTATGTGCATCGATTACCGTGAGTTAAATAAAGTGACGATCAAGAATCGTTATCCGTTACCTAGGATTGACGATTTGTTTGATCAACTTCAAGGCGCGACGTATTTCTCTAAGATCGACCTACGGTCCGGCTATCATCAAATGCGGGTCCGTGAGGAAGACATTGAGAAAACGGCTTTCCGAACGCGTTATGGGCATTATGAGTTTGTGGTTATGCCTTTTGGTCTTACGAATGCACCAGCGGCATTCATTGATCTTATGAACTGGGTGTGCCAACCTATGTTGGACAAGTCGGTCATTGTGTTCATTGACGACATACTAGTCTACTCGAAAAGTATGCACGAACATGAACGTCACTTGCGTGAAGTTTTGAAGACATTAAGAAAGGAGAAGTTGTATGCAAAATTCTCTAAATGTGAATTTTGGCTAAGAGAGGTCCAATTTCTTGGCCATATTGTGAACGAAGGCGGTATCCAAGTGGATCCGGGGAAGATTGAGACGGTGAAGAGTTGGGGACGACCGACTACGCCTATGGAAATCCGGAGTTTTCTCGGGTTGGCCGGTTATTATCGTCGGTTTATCTAAGATTTTTCTAAGATCACTTCTTCGTTGACGAAATTGACAAGGAAGAATGCGAAGTTTGTTTGGGAGAACGAGCAAGAAATTGCTTTTCAATTGTTAAAAGAGAAGTTATGTCAGGCTCCGGTGTTAGTGTTACCGGAAGGTGTCGAAGATATGGTAGTTTATTGTGATGCTTCCTTAAATGGGCTCGGGTGTGTTCTTATGCAAAGGGGTAAAGTCATTGCTTATGCCTCTCGACAATTAAAGGAGCACGAGACGAGGTACCCGACTCACGATTTAGAGATGGCGGCGGTTGTGCATGCGTTGAAAATTTGGCGCCATTACTTGTATGGTGTCAAGTGTACGATATATTCGGATCATAAAAATTTGAAACATCTTTTCACTCAAAGAGATTTGAATTATCATCAACGTAGGTGGATGGATGTGGTGAAGGACTATGATTGTGAGATACTTTATCATCCGGGTAAGGCGAATGTGGTCGCGGATGCGTTAAGTCGAAAGACTCAACATCCGGCGATACGTGTAGCATCGTTACGTTTGGTTATCACTAACGACTTTCTTGGAAAGATGGGTGAAGATCAAATAGAGGCTTATGTTCACAATAAGCATGCGGAGCGAATTGTGGGCCAATCGGAATTCATTACTATAGGCCCGCGGGGTTTATTGTCGTTTCAAGGAAGGGTGTGGGTGCCTAAGATGGGTGATTACCGACGGGTGCTACTTGACGAGGTACATAAGTCAAAATATTCTATTCATCCGGGCGCGACAAAAATGTATCACGACTTGAAGAAAGACTATTGGTGGCCGGGCATGAAACGCGATGTTGTGAAATATGTTGAACGATGTGTTACTTGCTTGCAAGTTAAAGCCGAGCACCAAAAGCCGTATGGTAAGTTGCAACCGTTAGAGATCCCGAAGTGGAAATGGGAGCACATTACCATGGATTTCATCACTAAGTTACCTAAGACGGCGAGGACTCAATATGATTCGATTTGGGTTATAGTTGATCGGTTGACGAAAAGCGCTTTGTTTCTTCCCATTAAAGAAGCAATATCGTCGGAGACCTTGGCTAAGTTGTTTATCAAGGAAGTCGTCGCTCGTCATGGGGTTCCTATATCTATTATCTCGGATCGAGATACCCGTTTTACATCTCGATTTTGGGAAAAGTTTCATGAAGATATGGGTACGCAATTGAAGTTGAGCACGGCGTATCATCCTCAAACGGAAGGTCAAACCGAACGTACGAACCAAACTCTAGAAGATATGTTACGGGCGTGCATTATTGATTTTGGTGGTAGTTGGGACGAGCATTTGCCTTTGGTGGAATTCTCGTACAATAATAGTTATCATACTAGTATCGGGATGCCACCGTATGAGATGCTCTATGGGCGTAGATGTCGAACTCCCGTTTGTTGGGGAGAAGTGGGTCAACGAGAGATCGGGAGTACCGATTTGGTTTTGGAGACGAACAACAAGATTGATATTATTCGGGAACATTTGAAGAAGGCTCAAGATAGGCAAAAGTCGTATGCCGACAAACGTAGGCGAACGATCGAATTTCAAGAAGGCGACATGGTGATGCTTAAAGTTTCGCCATGGAAGGGTATTATTCGATTTTGAAAACGGGGAAAGTTAGCTCCTCGGTTTATTGGGCCATTCAAGGTTTTAGCTCGTGTTGGCGAAGTTGCATATCGATTGGAATTACCCGAAGAGCTTGCGGGGATCCATAATACATTCCATGTTTCCCACCTCCGTAAGTGTCTTGCGGATGATTCCTTATGGATGCCTTTAGACGAGATCGAGCTAAACAACAAGTTGGAATATGTCGAAGAACCGGTCGCCATACTCGATGAGAAAGTTAAGAGGTTGAGACATAAAGAAGTGAGGACTTTTAAAGTCCAATGGCGGCGTAGCAAGGGTTCCGAGTTCACTTGGGAACCCGAAGAGTTCGTGTTAGTGTATCTTCCCTCTTGTCATGCGGCTTGGATTGCGAGGACGCAATCCGAATAAGTGGGGGAGAGTTGTAAGACCCGAATAATTGAAGTGTACACATGTGTATATAAGTGTATTGTGCGGTACTCAAATCGGGGTTTGGTTGTATATATTTAAAAAGGCAAAAGGAGCTGGACTGGGAGAGTTGCGCGCCGCGCGGCCTGGTGGCGCGCCGCGCCATCTGTCTGTGACAGATTCTCTCTTTCTTTTAAATTAGATATTTTGAGGGTATTTTGGTAAAATCACTAGGAGGCCGGATTTAATACCTTAGATCAATTTTGGGGAGTTCATTTACTCCTTCCACAACTACCAACACTTATCCAAATCAATTCTAGAGAGAGAGTGGCTTTTAGTGAGGGAAACCCCATTTTGGAGAAGAAGAAGAAGGTTTCTTGCTTAAGTCCAAGCATTAAAGTTGTTCGCCTTCCCTCTAGCTTCGTTGTGATAGTTGTGGTATGCTCTAATCTTAATTTCTTTGTTTAATTTGATTTAGGGCTAGGGTTTGGGGTGAAGATGAACATAAAACCCATTTTGTTAGTGTTTTGGGTGTTCTAGGGTAATTTGAGTCATGTAGACTCAATATTGGGTTAACTAGGGTTTGGAAGAGTTACTTGTTGTTAGAGAACCCTAATTAGCTAGTAAAATTGCTAGAACACCATGACTTATGTAAATGGGTGTAAATGGGTTAGTGGTTGACCCAAAATGGGTAGGTTGACTTTGAAAGTGTCAAATGTGTCAAAATGAACCTAAGCTAATTAATATGTGTGGTTGAAGCCTAAAACTAGTGTTAAAATGTGTAATGATAGGGTTTTGTGATGAGTTAACCCGATTTTAGGGTTAAGGGTGCAAATGGGTCGGATTTGCACCATGGGTCAAATTAACACTAGGAGTGAGCTTTAGAGTGTTGACCAACTCGAGTTGTGATTTTGATATTGTGATAAATGTAATAGGTGCGTTACATTGAAGTGTTCAAGCTCGGTTATCTTTCACCAAGAGATTTTGAGGTGAGTGGAATAATTATGCATTCGTGTATATGGCGTGTTTATTTGTGGGTGTTATGGTATGAACCATCGAGCCGGTAGTACCATAGCATGTGTGTAAATTGATGTGAACCACGAGCCGGTAGCATCGAGTGTGAACCACGAGCCGGTAGCACTATAAAATAATTGATGTGAACCACGAGCCGGTAGCATCGAGTGTGAACCACGAGCCGGTAGCACTATAAACAAAGTGTGAACCACGAGCCGGTAGCACTATAAACGAGTGAGACTCAATGCGTATGGTGTGAACCACGAGCCGGTAGCACCATAGCGTCATGGTTAACCATATTAAGATTTGTTGATATTTAGCATGCTAATTTATTTATGGTTGTGTTGAGTATATGCTAACTCGGTTATGTTATTGTATGACTTGTTAAGTGTTTGAGGTTGATGACATGCTTTTGTGTTACACGTTTCGTACGAGGTATCTTGTGTTGTGATTGAAAATAGATGGGCGATATATATGTATGTGTAATTATTGCATTCACTAAGCTTTGCTTACCCTCTCGTTGTTTACCACTTTTATAGGTTCGGTGTTGGACAAGGGTAAGGGCATCGTTTTGGACTAGGGATCCCGCTTGTTGCTAAGGGACGCTTTTGGTTTTAGTAGCTCTCGGAGTTTGACCGATAGTTGGGTAGTTTAATCCCAAACGCCATGCTCATTGTGTAGTTTGGAACTTAAACTTTTTGGTGGTCGAAACTCCTAAATTGTACTAAACTTGTAATTTGGGTCGTGTGGGCCCCGCTTGTAAAACTTTAATTTTATGTTTGAAACATGTTAGTTTTACATATTTGGTTGTATGGTAAAAAGCGTTTTGTCTAAAAGTGCCGGGAACTAGTCAATCTTTTCGCGGTTAAAAGTCCCGGGGACAGCCAGATATGGCGCGGCGCGCGGGCCATATGGCGCGGCGCGCCGATGGTCTGCAACAGAAATTTTTTTTTTTTATTTCGTATTTTCACAAGGTTTTGTCAGGTGTTGGTTTGGGTTGTTACACCTGGATTCCAGATATGGTTTTAGGCTTCGACGGGTTCGGCCCAATTTTTAATCTTAATTATTATATATATTTTTTTTTTCTGATTTTAAATTACAAAATATTTATAGAATATTTATATAAAATATAATAAACTTATATTTTAAAATCTTAAAAATAAAAGTATTTTTTAATTTTATAAATAAAGTTCTTAAAAATATATATATAAATTTTTTATATATATTTTTAACACTTAAACAAAATATTTTTACGAAATAAGAAATAAAATATTTTTACAAAAATATAGTGTTTTTCACCGAGTCCCCGGCAGCGGCACCAAAAACTTGATGTGTTCAGCGTGTAGTATGAAATACTATTATTTTTAATACGAAATACGATACAAATTACACAAGTTTTAATTATTTATAGTATGGATATACCTAAACCTTGCTACAACACTTATAGGCAGTGTACCTAATCGTAGAGTAGTGTAGTTTCTAGTAAGTCCGGTTCGTTCCACAGGGAGATGGCTTATTGCGTACACTATATTTTTTAAACAATTATATTTGTGTGTGTGTGTGTATATATATATATATATATATATTAGTAATATAGTAGTAATAATATATAAAAGGGGGGTTTACCGTTTAATGATCGGTTTGTCGATTTTTTATTTTAAGCGTAAAGATAAATGACAATAATATAAATGACAGAATTTAAATTGCGATAAAATAAATTACAGTAATTAAAATAACAGTAAATAAAGGTATGATGGAATATGAAATAAAAGTATTATGCTTACTTAAACTTCCGTAACCATGATGTTTGACGTTTTGATTTTAATTTATTACTCTTGGCTAATTGTCCTTTTGTCCTGGATTATTTCAAATCTATCTGGTTTTTGTCCATAATAGTCCATCGGTCATAAATATAAAGTGCGAGTGTCCTCGTCAAATTACCCTTATACCCGAAGTCAAATATTCCAACTAATTAAAGATTTAAACTGTGACGCAGTTATCACTTCTGTCAACAATTACACCAGTTATCACTATATGTAATCCACCCCTGTTTTGATTAGATATGAATATTAATTTACCCACTTTATCAGTTTGAATAATCAATTACCCAACCCGAATAATTAATTAAATGATTATAATAGATTTCATATGAATGTCACTAAATAGGACAACCATAATCATTATTAATTATAATTATTAAGTTAATTAATTTGAAGATAGGTTCGACAGACTCCAATGAGTTGTCACTCAATTATACAATACCTCCCATATATTAATAGTCCATAGTCAAATGCCCACAAGTGTCGGTCCTTTGTTCAAACATTAATTATGATACAAAATCCAATAACTCCGTCATAATATTTAGTCTAACATCATGATTACTTCGGCTCAAATAAGCATAATAATAACTTAGTTACGAGACATTAATTTAAAAAGGAAGAACATAGCTTATAGTGGTGATTAATCGCGTAGTTTTATACGGACATATTTCCGTCTTATAAAACCTTAAAACATTTCTTACAATAACCTAATTATTATTAAACTTAATTTAAACTTAATATTATATATATATATATATATATATATATATATATATATATATATATATATATATATATATATATATATATATATATATATATATATATATATATATATATATATATATATATATATATATATATATATATATATATATATATATGTTTTCGTTACAGAGAAGGAAAAGAAAAAGATGTGTTTTACATACGCTGAATACGTTGCCTTTTATAGCACCTGACCCAACTTTTGGGGCCATGCGATCGCATGGCCTGGGTGTGTTAATCCCATGCGATCGCATGGTGACTGGTACCAGCTCACTTTCCCTTATTTTCTAGCTTGTCGACATATTTATTAAATATATATATAATATATATAATTTATATTAATTATATATATATATATATATATATATTATATTATATTATATTCTTGTGTATAGTTGACTCGTAATTTTAGGACTGTTGACTCGCGCGTTGATGCTCGGTTTATGTCTCGGTTTCGGATTTTCGAACGTCCTTTCGTACGAGTAGATATCTCGTACTTTGCGTTCCGTGGCTTGTACTCTTGTAATTTTTAGACGTTTCTCATCAATAAATTGAACCACTAGAATTATATCTTGTACATTTGAGCTTTTTGGTCATCTGCGTCTTCAAATCGTCGTTTTCTTCTTTTGTCTTAGCACTTATTTATTTAAACGAATATTACATAAAAATAGAATAATTGCAACTAAAAGCTTTACATATTGGAAGGATATTGATACTAAATATATGTTCATTTATAGCACTATCAGCGCTTCCCTTCTCTTCGTGAGAAGACGTTGGCCATGCCGGCGTCTGTCTTTTTTTTTTTTTGCTTGTTAACAGAAGCGCAGCTTGAGCTGAGAACATAAAAACCTAGTGAACGTTAAGTATAATAAAGAAAAAAGATATATTTAAACCTTTTAACTTCTTTGTCCCACGGATGCGCCATTTGATCAAGAATAAAATAGTCCAAGGGGTTCGGTCTATGCAAGATCAACATATTATGAGGATTTAAGGGTTCTTTGAATTTAACTCTCCGGTTCGGAGTACTGTGAATAACTCCAATACGAGATAATGATCTCAAAAAGGGTGGTTAAATGTGAACCACCGTCATTCTGGTTAGCCGGAGTTGATGGCTCAAGGACGTTGTTTAGGATTTAGTGTTCAAGGAACGTTACCTGAGAACCGTGGATTATTTGCTTCAATCGTGAAAGGTTAAGTTTGATGTTGAGTGATATATTCTCTCACCTTACCCCGATGTGTGTTTATGTGAGCCTCACTATGGTTATTTATAGGTGAAAATAGAGGTCCTTTATTTTCCACGTCAGAGACAAAAATGAGAGGGTACATAATAGTACGAGTTCGTACTATTCTGTCGCATAAAATCATGTATACACGTGGTCCCCTCCATATCATGTTATTCTGCCACCTTCTGCTACGTGTACGATTATGGAGATTCTGTCATTTATTCGTGATAATGCTAAAAATGAACATATATTTCATAGCATTATCCCTCAAGAAAGACAAGCTTTTAGTTGCAATTATTCTATTTACAAGTGATATTCATTTAAATAATAAAAGGTGAAGACAAAAAACAGATTCGACGAATTGAAGACGCAAATGACCAAAAAGCTAAAAAGTACAAAGTACAATCCAAGTGGTTCAAATTATTGATGAGAACGTCTAGAAATTACAAGAGTACAAGCCGCAAAATGCAGAGTACAAGATATTAAATTATACGAAAAGGCGTTCGAAAATCCAGAACCGAGACATGAACCAACTTTCAGCGTGCGACGCAACGAACCAAAAATTACAAGTCAACTATGCGCAAAAATATAATATAATATATAACTAATTATATATATTATTATATATTATAATTATACGCAGCCCACATTTTGGATTTAATCTATGAGCTGGATTCCAGACCTCCGCACTCGCGGATCTTTGATGAAGAAAACCTCCGCACTCGCGGAGCTCAACAGTGAAACGTGGGCCTATAAAATGCCGCGCATTCTGATCGATTCATTACACATTCTTCTATCTATCTATCTACGATATATTTATATTTATATTTTATAATTTTAATTTTAATTTAAGTTTAATAATAATAAGGTTATAGTGGCGAATGTTGTAAGTGTGTAAGTCGAAATTCTGTCCGTGTAACGCTACGCTATTATTAATCATTGTAAGTTATGTTTGTGACGACCCGGAAATTTTCGACCAAATTTAAACTTAATCTTTATATAATTTTGACACAATAAGCAAAGTCTGTAATATTGAGTCTCAAAATTTTTGAACTATTTTTGTACATTCATTTGACTTCGACTATCTCCGACAATTCACGAACAATTACATATAAATAAAAATGTATGTATTTAAATATATATAAATAGTAGTTGAAATATAATATACTATGTAATGAATACTAATGTTTTTATTATATATATAGAAATATATATGTATGAATATTACTTGAATATATACAATGTTATATTTTAAATCAAATTGTTTCAATATATATATTTAATATATTTATCTATTTTTATCATTATTAATATTATTGTAATTAGTAGTAAAATTATAATTTTAAGTTATTATTAAATGTCATTAAAATGGATATTACTTTTATCATGAGTATTACTTTGATTATTAATATTATTATTTCTACTATTACTATTATTTTTATTATTTATTATTGTTATTTAATATATTTATATTTATTAATAATTATTAAACTTATATATAAAATATATGGAAACATATATGGAATTGCTAGAAATCAACACCAGTGTTAATAGATCAGTTAAAAACAAAAATTAATAAATATTATCTGATAGAGAATCAAATTCTGTTGTACATCAATATCAAATTTCTTGTCATTTTATTTTTACCTGTACTTCCTGTCTCTAATCGTATCACTGAATCAATATCAGATCACTAATACAACAAAAAGGAGTACGATTCTGTTTCCAGTCACGATAAAAGTTTTCAATTTTTGTTTCTTGCCTATGAGAATTAATAGATAATAGATAACAACAACAGATATTTACGAATATAATTTGTTACATATCTCTATCAATCTTTATTCTTTCAGTACTATAAAGAATTGATTATTGGCATGGTGACAAATTCTGTTAGCAATCAACTTCACCTTTCTTCTGTTCTTGATTTCCTGATTAATACATGTCAATCATTATTATAATCATATATCTATAGTTATACAAATACATACATATAGGAAACACGAACCTTTCTCTAGTTTTCTGTTCGAATACCATCATCTTTATCAAATCTCCAACGCCATAAACGACTGCTATATATATTTATGTCCGACCCTTTTAAGCACCACTTCCATTATTTAACCATCATTCATATTTGTTTTTCTGTTTCTAAATGCATTCCAAAACCACTCTCCATTACCACTTCAAAACCGATGACCACTTAAACGAACTTACTTGAAATCATCTTCATTAAAACCATTTTCACGTTTCTTTATTTCTTTCAGTGGAGCTCTATATACAAAACCACCACATCACCGCCCTATCACTTCTCTCTCTTATCTCTATCTCTCTCTCTCTCTCTCTCTCATATTTTCTCTCTTTTCTATCTGCTTTTTGTTCTGAATATAAACACTGCAAGAAAACACCACAAATACTACTGCAATTACTTCTTGTTCTTGTTCAATCATTTCTGTTTTGAATCACTATCGTCACCTTAACACCACCACCATTCCTTACTACTGCAGCTACAACTACGGTACCTTTCTTTTTTTTTGTTTTTTCTGTCCAACACAAACCACACTTCTATATATAAAGTGTATATAAACTGAACCCTTTTCTTTTACTAAAAAAATAAATAAATAAATAAAATAAAAAGGTTACTAGAATATCCAAGAAAAATCGTGTGTATCCCATTTACCATATATATTCCATTTTCAAAAAGCCGTTCCATTTAAATATATATCAACTAGAACCCACAAGGAAAGTGACATGATAATGATATTGTCGATGCAAAAGATGAATATGGAAAGTGAGGTGTTGATGATGTAGTAAGGATTAGTGCGTTTAACAAATCGATTATGATTAAAGTTCAAATATAATAAGGAGACTAAGCACCGAAATAATGGGCTGATTATTGAAGCTTTTTAACACCATACCCACTTGTGCAATATGAGTATTATATTCGAAAATTTGCTGCAGCTAATCCTACGTGACCCACCCAAAAGATAAAGGTTGTCTCCACTAGAGAATAGCAACTAATAAACAATCTATATTTTTTTTTTGTTGCTTCGTTACCAGCTTCTCGCAAAACCAGGATCAAATCAAACACCAAACAATTTCGACTGATACATTACATCTGTTTCATATTTCTGATACATACAACCTTTCCCTCGCATGTAATCATGTTCTTGTTGGGTTTCGATCTGTTTCAATTCACGAATAACAACACTTAGGCTATTCTTGTCTCTGGTTCCTTCTAACACAAAACCTAACTAATTCCCACACAACACATGTATCGTTTAAATCTAATTCATTTGGGCTGGACTGAATCGTGGACATTGGACTGATATTACCTACTTGGACCGATTCTTGTCGTTTATTGTTAGGCTGCCATATTGGGCCGAGACCCTAGCCTGCTAGTTGTGACCCAGTTCTGGTTTCCGGATGAACCGTAACGAGTAAAGGAACTAAGATGATGACATTAATTTTTTTTTTCAATTAAAATATATAAGGATGAGGATGATGAAGTTGTACGTAAAGAATGATGATTAATATGGTATTGTTAATGACCAGATTATAGTTACAGTTATGATAAGATTAAATAAGGATCGATATTATGATATTGATGACGAACCGTGATAGTGAATTTGAGTGATGATGATACATTAATGAAGGTTAGAACAAATTAAGGTGATGATGAATAGATATGGGTTTGGTTGTAGGAGATGAAAGAAAATAGGAAAACACGGGTTATATATATATATATATATATATATATATATATATATATATATATATATATATATATATATATATATATATATATATATATATATATATATATATATATATATATATATATTTTGTGATATAAAACAAGTAAACAGAAATGGAGGAGTGGTTATGGGTATTTTCATTAAGCGAGAGGTCTCGGGTTCGAGCTCGGGCTGCGACACTATATTTTTAGCTATTTTCTTAAGGTAGTATACTTAATATTCCTATCATTTTTATTATTATATTTATTATTATTATTATTATTATTATTATTATTATTATTATTATTATTATTATTATTATTATTATTATTATTACAACTATATTATTATTATTATTGTTATTATTATTTTACTACTAATATCATTAATATTATTATTATTAAACTATAACTTGAGTTTTAAATGTATTTTCTATATAAAATATAACTATATTTTTATGATCTTAAACTAAAAAGATAGATATCATAAGATAGATACAATCTTTAGATATATAAAAGTATATATAATAAGTATATTACTTTTACTAATAAAATACTTTTCATTCATTTACGTTTTAATATAACTCAAATTTATTAAAAATGTTATCATATTAAAAATTATGAGTATTTAAAAATATTGATACTAAGTACTTATCCAAAATATTTTAATAAAGAATATAATAGATTATTGTGATATATTTATAGAAAATATATAAAATAAATATATTTAAGTAATTACTAATATTAAATTTAATATCACAAGTATATTACTATCATCAAAATATATATTTATTTGAATATTATTATATGTGTTAATATAAATACTTGGAATAGGTTCGTGAATCTGAGGCCAACCCTGCATTGTTCAATGTCGTCATATGTATTTTTACTACAAAATACAATATTGTGAGTTCATTTGCTCCCTTTTTACTCATTACATTTTTGAGCTGAGAATACATGCAAATGCTTTATTAACTGTTTTACAATATTTATATGTGTGAGTTCGTTGCTCCCTTTTACTCTTTACATTTTTGGAACTGAGAATACATGCGCTACTTTTACAACTGCTTTATTAAATGCTTTTGAAATACATTTTGAACTGCGAATACATGAAATGCTCTTATAAATGTTTGACGAGATAGACACAAGCAAAACATTCCACGAATGAATTATGTGGACGTGATAATTGCCACCATTGAATTATGTGGACGTGATAATTGCCACAATTGATATGAATATTTTTTCCCTGATTATTATTGCTTGGTAACCTAAGAATTAGGGAACATCACTAATTTTGAGAATTAGTGCACGCCAAATTGACGCGAATCCTAAAGGTAGCTACCGGGTTTAACACCCCCACCCAAAATGTTCACTAGACCGCTAGTGGGCGTGGTGTTTAGTACTTCGAAGTTTATATTATTATTATACAGACGAGATATTCTGTTTTGGGGATATTATTATGCGCATTATATGTTAAGGTCGGTTACCAAGCCAAGCTATGAAAGCAATGAAAAGTGAATGTTATGTATCGAGAGAATGATTTTATACACAGGTTATGTGTATGTTATTTTTGTGCACGAGATATGTGTACGGTTACTAAGATTTATGAAAGATGATTTCGTACACGAGAAATGTGTACTGTATTTAAAAGATACCGCATGTACATTACAGGTGGGTATAGGATTCGGGCCCATTTGTACCATGCAGCATTTAAATCTTGTGGTCTATTAAAATGATGAATTTTATTGTTTTATGATAAACCTATGAACTCACCAACCTTTTGGTTGACACTTGAAAGCATGTTTATTCTCAGGTATGAAAGAAATCTTCCGTTGTGCATTAGCTCATATTAGAGACATTACTTGGAGTCATTCATGACATATTTCAAAAGACGTTGCATTCGAGTCATCGAGTTCATCAAGATTATTATTAAGTCAATTATAGATGGATATATTATGAAAGGGTATGCATGCCGTCAACTTTCGATGTAAATGAAAGTTTTTCTTTTAAAAACGAATGCAATGTTTGTAAAATGTATCATATAGAGGTCAAGTACCGTGCAATGAAATCAACTATTGTGAATCGTTTATAATGTATATGAACGGGTCCTTTCAATGTTCAACCTTTTTAAATTAATGTCTCGTAGCTAAGTTATTATTATGCTTATTTAAATCGAAGTAATCATGATGTTGGGCTAAAAATTAAAGACGGGGTTATTGGGCTTTGTACCATAATTGGGGTTTGGACAAAAGACCGACACTTGTGGAAATTGGACTATGGACTATTAATGGGCTTTATATTTGTTTAATTGAATGATAGTTCGTTAATTTAATATAGATATTTACAATTTGACGTATCTATAAATAACCATATACACTCGATCGGACACGATGAGCGGGATATTTATAAATACTAATAATCGTTCATTTAACCGGACATGGGAATGGATTAATAGTCAATGGACTCATTAAAACAGGGGTGAATTATGTACAAGGACATTTGGCGTAATTGTTAACAAAATATTAAAACCTTGTTACAGTTTAAGTCCCCAATTAGTTGGAATATTTGACTTCAGATATAAGGATAATTTGACGAGGACACTCGCACTTTATATTTATGACAGATGGACTGTTATGGACAAAAACCAGATGGACATATCAAATAATCCAGGACAAAGGACAATTAACCCATGGTAATAAATTAAAATCAACACGTCAAATATCATGATTACGGAAGTTTAAATAAGCATAATTCCTTTATTTTATATCTTATCGCACTTTTAATTATCGTACTTTTTAATTATCGCAATTTTATTTACTGTCATTTTATTTATAGCACTTTTATTTATCGTCATTTACTTTACGCTTTAAATTAAGTTATATTTATTTTTAATATTTTACATTAGGTTTTAATTGCGACTTAAGTTTTTAAAATCGACAAACCGGTCATTAAACGGTAAAAACCCCCTTTTATAATATTAATACTATATATATATATATATATATATATATATATATATATATATATATATATATATATATATATACATATACATATATATATATATATACATATATATATTTTTATACAAATATAGTTTTAAAAATATAGCGTTAAACTTGGCTAGTTCCCTGTGGACGAACCGGACTTACTAAAAACTACACTACTGTACGATTAGGTACACTGCCTATAAGTGTTGTAGCAAGGTTTAGGTATATCCACTCTATAAATAAATAAATAACTTGTGTAAAATTGTATCGTATTTAATAGTAATTCGCAATAAAAATATAACTATTTCGTACTACCCCTTGCATAACATCAAGTATTTTTGGCGCCGCTGCCGGGGATTATTCAACGCCGAAGCGAAACGCTATAAAAAAAAGATTTCTATTCAGTTTTAATCTATTTTTGTAAAAATATAAGTTTTTAAACATTAAAAACAAAAACATAAAAACATAAAAAAAAAAAGAAAAATATATATCTATTTAGGTGTTTTAATTAAAAAAAGTTTTTTTTTAGAATTATAAAAATCTAATAAGTAATTGTTAAAATATAAGTTTTATTTAAGTTATATTTTATAAAAACTAAAAACATAAAAAAATCAAATATAAAAAAAAAACTGAACTGGGCCAGTTTATTTTCGAAACCCAAAATAAATTTTAAATTAAAAACTGAACTGGGCCGAACTGTTTATGCCCAACCAGCGAACTCAATATTATTAAATTCCGCACTCGCGGAGATATTGGGCAGCAGACATCCGCACTCGCGGAGCCTGCTCTGGCAGCAAACCTAGTACGTAATTAATGCTAATTAGGGTTTTTAATTAATTATTATTATTACTATTAACCTAATTAGGGTTAATTATTTTATTAATTAGTTTTAGTTTATTTTATTTTGTATTTTTAAGTTTCAATTAGTTTTATTATATATAAAATTGATAGTTTTATAAAATAAGTAATATAAAAATAATATTTTTATAAAAATTGTATTTTTATAACTTTAAGTTTTATCTTTAAATTTTGTATCTTTTTATTCGTATTTATATATTTATCGTTCGTAATTAGTTTTAAGATTAGTATTTTGCCGTAGTTATTTTATATTTCTAGATTTTTAGGCTTTGCCGTAAAATCCTTTAAGTACTTTTTCTTTAGATTAAGTTTTTGACGCTTTAGAATTTTACGACGTTGTTTATCGCTTTAGTTTTATAGATTTTAGTGCCTAATTAAATTATTGCCATTTTGGATATAGAATTCCTTTTAAGCTTTAAATCCTTTAGACGCAGCTTTTAATTTTTAATTTTTAGACTTTTTAAGTTTCGACACGCTATTTTCTTATTGTTTTTCGACCTTTTATTTTTCGACGTTTTCCGACGCGCTCTTTTTCTTTCTTATTTCTCGACACTCTAGTTTTTAGGACATAGAATTTTCTATTTCTTCTCTAAAATTTCAAAACGAAAATTATTTTAACCGGTTAAATTGATAGACATCCAAAATTTTCTGGTTCGTAGTAATAGTTGGATTTGTTAGTAGCGAGTTGTGGGCTTCCGATTTAAAGGGTCCTGGCTACCTGCTGCATCTATTGGCTATTCCAAACGTGGACAAAATCAGAAAAGTCTATCAATTTGATAACTTATATAATTTTTATCTTTTATAACTAATAGGATATTCAGTGAATGCACCGAGCAAAACGTTCACCACCTTTCATACGTTCACCACCTGTAACTCGATCAAGACATTTAGCCAACATTATTGCCGTTGATTTTTCTTTAGAATCGTCATCTAGTCGACCAAGTACTCTAATTCAAATTTCAGATAATCCATTTTTTGAACCCGACCTCACAATTGAGAATCCGGAGGATTTTCAGGGACAATTCAGAGATCCTGAACCATTAATCATTCCTCCTGAACCACAAATCACTCATCCAGAGATTGTCAAGGAAGAAACTATTAAATCAGAATCCTCTAGTGATTCAGATTCAACAAATTCAATCATGGAGAATCTGGAACCTCTAAGTATGGAAGACCGAATGAGAGCTAAACGCACTGGCCAAGGTCATGCAATTACTCAACCAGACATTAATGCACCAGATTATGAAATCAAAGGACAAATCCTACACATGGTAACTAATCAATGCCAATTTAGTGGTGCGCCGAAGGAAGATCCAAACGAACATCTTCGAACCTTTAATAGGATCTGTACTCTATTCAAAATCAGAGAAGTGGAGGATGAACAGATCTATCTCATGTTATTTCCCTGGACTTTAAAGGGAGAAGCCAAAGATTGGTTAGAATCGTTACCTGAAGGGGCGATTGATACATGGGACGTCTTAGTTGAAAAATTTCTTAAACAATTCTTTCCGGCATCTAAAGCTGTGAGACTACAAAGAGAAATTGTTACGTTCACGCAGAAGCCAAATGAAACTCTATATGAGGCGTGGACAAGATTTGAAAAGTTATTAAGAGGATGTCCACAACATGGTTTAGACACTTATCAAATAGTACAAATATTCTACCAAGGATGCGACATCACTGTACGAAAAGACATCGATATAGCAGCTGGTGGTTCTATTATGAAGAAAACCGCAACTGAAGCTTACAAAATTATTGATAACACTGCTTCCCACTCACATGAGTGGCACCAAGAAAAAGATATTGTTAGATCATCTAAAGCGGCTAGAGCCAATTCTAGCCATGACTTTGATTCCATTTCCGCAAAGATAGATGCTGTCGAAAGACGAATGGAAAAGATGACTAAAGATATTCACTCAATACGAATTAGTTGTGAGCAGTGTGGAGGACCACATTTGACAAAAGATTGTCTCAGTATTGAACAAACAATGGAACAAAGAGAGAATGTTTTATACATGAACCAAAGGCCTGGAAATAATTATCAGAATAATTATCAACCACCAAGACCAATCTACAATCAAAACCAGAATTATAACCGAAATGTTCCATACAACAATCAACAAGGTCCTAGCAATCAACAAGTATCCAATAATACTTACAATCAGCAAAGACCTATTTTTCAAAATAAACCACCACAAACCGATGATAAAAAGCCAAATTTAGAAGACATGATGTCGAAGCTAGTTGAATCTCAAACTCAATTTTTCACATCTCAGAAACAAACTAATGAACAAAATGCTCAAACATTTAGAAATCAACAAGCTTCTATCCAAAATTTGGAACAAGAAGTAAGTAACCTAGCAAGGTTGATAGGTGAGAGAAAACCGGGAAGTCTACCTAGCGATACAAATGCTAACCCCCGGAATGAAACAGCTAAAGCCATTACCACAAGAAGTGGTATTACACTCAAACCACCTGAAATGCCTGTAAATTCTGATGACTCTATTCCTACTACACAAGAACCACAATCTGAGGAAGAAAAGAAATCAGAACCGGTAGTTGAAAAGGTTAATGAAGATAACACAGTTAAGGCAAAGCCTTATGTTAAACCATACCAACCACCACTTCCTTATCCGAGTAAAATGAGAAAATAAAGACTTGAAGTTGCGCAATCCAAATTCTTGGATATGTTTAAACAAATAAATGTAAATCTTCCTTTCATTGATGTGATTTTAGGAATGCCTAGGTATGCTAAATTCTTGAAAGATCTAATCACAAATAGAAAGAAAATGGAAGAACTCTCGGCTGTCACTATGAATGCTAATTGCTCTGCAGTACTGTTGAATAAGATACCAGAAAAATTACCTGATCCAGGAAGTTTCACAATTCCATGTTTTCTGGGTAGTCTTAGTTCAATAGAAGCATTGGCAGACTTAGGTGCTAGTATAAATTTAATGCCGTATTCACTATACGCTAAACTAGACCTTGGAGAATTGAAACCAACACGAATAAGTATACAACTAGCAGATCGATCAGTAAAATATCCTAGAGGGATAATGGAGAACATGCTAGTTAAAGTTGGTACTTTAGTATTTCCAGTAGATTTTGTTATTCTGGACATGGAAGAAGATTCTCAAGTTCCTCTCATATTAGGAAGACCATTCTTAAACACGGCTAAAGCAATAATAGACGTGTTCGGTAAGAAACTAACCCTAAGTATAGAGGACGAGAGTGTTACCTTTTCTGTTGATAGAGCCATGCAAAAACCACAATCTGCAGATGATACATGTTATTACATTCAAACTATAGATTCACATGCAGAATTGTTAGAAGAATTTCCAGAATTACAAGGAACAGGAGAATGTTCTTTAGGAGAAGGTATTGAAGCAATTGATGAAACTGAAATGTTAGCTACACTCATGGCTAATGAATATGAACCAACAACAGAAGAACTTCAAATGCTAAAAGAGGAAGATAGATATCGATACAAATTATCGATAGAAGAACCACCGACATTAGAGTTAAAACCACTTCCAAACCATTTAGAATATGCTTATTTACATGGTGAATCTAAATTACCTGTAATAATATCGTCTTCTCTTACAGAAAATGAAAAATTTCAACTCATTTCTGTGCTAAAAGCTCATAAACCAGCTATTGCATGGAAGATTCATGATATTAAAGGAATAAGTCCTTCGTATTGCACACATAAAATCCTTATGGAAGAAGGCCATAAAACGTATGTGCAACGCCAACGAAGACTAAATCCTAATATGCAAGATGTTGTTAAGAAAGAAATTATTAAACTGCTAGATGCAGGATTAATTTATCCAATCTCTGATAGTCCATGGGTAAGCCCAGTTCAATGCGTACCTAAGAAGGGTGGCACGACTGTCATCACAAATGAAAAAAATGAGCTTATTCCTACTAGGACGGTAACAGGATGGCGTGTTTGTATTGATTATAGAAAATTAAATGATGCCACCAGAAAAGATCACTTTCCCTTACATTTCATTGATCAAATGTTGGAAAGGTTAGCTGGGAATAGTTACTATTGTTTTCTTGACGGTTTTTCCGGATATTTTCAAATTCCAATAGCACCCGAGGAGCAAGAGAAAACCACTTTCACGTGACCTTATGGTACTTTTGCTTACAAACGTATGCCATTTGGACTTTGCAACGCCCCTGCAACCTTTCAAAGGTGCATGATGGCGATTTTTCACGACATGATAGAAGAATGCATGGAAGTATTCATGGATGACTTTTCAGTCTTCGGTGATACTTTTGAAACATGTCTAGTTAATCTTGAACGAATGCTTATTAGATGCGAACAATCAAATCTAGTTCTTAATTGGGAAAAATGCCATTTCATGGTTAGAGAAGGCATCGTTCTTGGTCATAACATTTCAAAGGAAGGAATTGAAGTGGATAGAGCTAAAGTAGATGTAATTGCTAAACTTCCACATCCCACCAATGTTAGAGGAGTTAGGAGTTTTCTAGGGCATGCCGGTTTTTACCGACGTTTCATAAAAGATTTTTCTAAAATTGCCACTCCTATGAATAAACTCCTAGAAAAAGATGCCCCATTCATCTTTTCAGATGAATGCATCAAATCTTTTAATATTCTTAAAGAAAAACTCACTAATGCGCCGATCATGATAACTCCAAATTGGAATCTACTATTTGAACTTATGTCCGATGCAAGTGATTTTGCAATGGGAGCCGTTTTAGGACAAAGGATTGAAAAACGATTTCAACCTATTTATTACACTAGTAAGATGTTACAAGGAGCATAAACGAATTACACAACTACTGAAAAAGAACTCCTTGCTATTGTCTTCGCTTTTGACAAATTTCGTTCATATCTAGTTCTAGCTAAAACGGTGGTCTATACCGACCATTCTGCTCTTAGATACCTATTTTCAAAACAAGATGCCAAACCACGATTAATCCGTTGGATCTTACTCTTACAAGAGTTTGATATTGAAATCCGAGATAAAAAGGGAGCAGAAAATCTCGCCGCTGATCATCTTTCTCGTCTTGAAAATCCTAAATTAGAAGTTCTAAATGAATCGGCTATACAAGATAACTTTCCTGATGAATATCTATTGAAGATAGATTATAGTGAAATTCCATGGTTTGCATATTATGCAAACTACTTAGTATGTGGATTCCTTGAAAAAGGGTTGTCGTACGAAAAACGAAAGAAATTCTTTAGTGATATAAAACATTATTTATGGGAAATCCACATTTTTTTTAAAAGTTGTCCCGATGGAATAATACGCCGATGTGTATTTGGGGATGAAGCCAGTCAAATCTTAAACCATTGTCACACAGGACCAATAGGAGGGCATTATGGGCCTCAACTTACAGCAAGAAAAGTTTACGATGCTGGGTTCTATTGGCCTACAATTTTCAAAGACGCACACCTTCTTTGCAAATCCTGTGATGCATGTCAAAGGGCCGAAAAAATAAGTCAACGTGATGAAATGCCAAAAAATGTCATTCAAGTATGTGAAGTATTTGACGTTTGGGGTATTGACTTTATGGGTCCATTTCCAAAATCTCATAATAATCTTTACATTCTCGTTGCCATTGATTATGTATCTAAATGGGCGGAAGCACACGCTCTCCCGACTAACGATGCACGAGTTGTAGTCAACTTCTTAAAATGTCTTTTTTGCTAGGTTCGAAAACCGAAAGCTTTAATAAGTGATCGGGGTACTCATTTTTGTAACAATCAACTTGAGAAAGTTCTCAAAAGATATGGAGTAACTCATAAAATCTCAACCTCTTATCATCCACAAACAAGTGGACAAGTTGAAAATACCAACCGAGCTTTAAAACGTATTCTAGAGAAAACCGTAGGATCAAATCCGAAGGAATGGACCATGAAATTGGAGGATGCACTCTGTGCTTTTAGAACAGCCTACAAAACTCCAATTGGTACCACACCTTTTAGACTCGTTTACGAAAAAGTATGTCACCTTCCAGTAGAAATTGAGCACAAAGCATTTTGGGCTTTGAAGACATGTAATTTTAATTTACATGAAGCCAGACGTCTACGGTTAAGTCAACTAAACGAATTAGAAGAATTGAGACATGAAGCATACGAAAATTCGTTAATCTATAAAGAAAGAACGAAGAAATGGCATGATAAAAGAATCAGAAGTTCAAAAGAATTTAAAGAAGGAGACAGTATTTCCTGGAAAATTGAAATCAAGATGGTCTGGACCATTCATAGTCAAAAGAGTTTTTCTATATGGAACAATAGAGTTGATAAATTCAAATGGGATTGAATTTAAAGTTAATGGTCACAGAGTTAAACATTACATAGATAATCCAATGGAAGTTGAAGATGAAGTTAATCACAATTTCGACACCACAGCTAACTAAGTGTGGGAAGGTTCGAATCTTTTAAGGGTAATATGTATTTTTGTTAGAGTTAGATATTCTGTTTTCGTGTAGTTCTCAAGAATGGAATCCGCATGGTCATTCCCTAGCAGACCCTAAAGAACTAGTCTTCTCCCTCCATTCTGAATTTTTATTTTTTTTAGGTTTTACGAGATGAAGAATTCCTTTGATCTGAACCATGGTCTACTACTACACGCTAAGATTACTAAATGTAATAATAACATCTTCCCGAGTGAACTGGTATCATTCGTAAGAGGAAAAATGGACGAAGTGAGGAAAGAACTCATGGAAGATCATCATAAGACACATTTTGGTAAAGGAAAATCAAAATCCGCAACAAAAAGAAGAGCACGACACCTTGAAAGATGTCATAAATGCGGAAAATAGTCACAAGAAGGTAAATGTTCAAACAATCAAACATATTCAAATACCGAATTTGTTACTCTATGCAGAGAAGGACCGTTCATATGTTTAGAAGAAAAGTTATTGAAGAATCGAGGTTACGCTTATGTAGCTATGGAAAACCAAATCACACGACTCTCCTATGAGTCGGCTAAAGCAGGTCTCTGAGAATTCTATCTCATAGGTAAGTATGTACAGTTTTGATTTGTTTTTCTTTATTATTTTTAACCTTTTGATAATAAACGCTGAATCGTTCGCTATAAAGTATTAAATTAATATTCAATAAAATTAGGTATACGAAACCGAAATTATTGATATCATACAAAAAAAATTTTATTACATCACTGCGAAATTTACCGTTTATTCTTGAGGTATAAATATCTTTAATCAATCAATTCAAAATATTTCAGAAATTCGTTAAGAGTAAAACTAGGTAATATAGCCGAAATTACTTTACCCAAAATAGGGGCGTATATTTTTGATAATATTTGATTGATTAAAGTGGGATAAAAGACCAAAAAGATTTTTAATTTTATTTTTATCTTGTTTTTAAAATTAATATATAAATATTAAATTATTATTGTAAATGTTTTTAAATCAATATATTTAAGATTTTAAATATTTTAAAAATAAATATTTTCAATATAAGTTATTAATATGAATATTAATTTTATGCATTTTAAATTTAAGTTTGGTGTGAATTTAAAAACAAAATTTACTTTATTTCATTAAGTTAAAAATTTGATATTTAAAATTCGTCGTGAGTTGAAGACTAGGTCGTTGAACCGAAATTGCTTTACCCAAGGGCGGGACGAGAAATTTTATTATCATTATTTTTAATTTTATTGATCTAAAGTATACCAAAAAAATTAAAAAACCCAAAAAATCTTTGCTTTTAAAACAATCGCTTTAACGACAAATTTTAAATTTTGTCGAGGGACGGACTAGGTAAACATACCAAAACTACCTAAAGTAAAAGGAAATAAAATTTTAAAAAATTATTCATTTAAATTGTTTTAATAAATAAAGATTTTATAAAAATAATAATAATAATAATAATAATAATAATAATAATAATAATAATAATAATAATAATAATAATAATAATAATAATAATAATAATAATAATAATAATAATAATAATATTATGTATGTTTGTAGTTTATCTTATGTACAAAATAGGGTAAAACAGCGCACTTTCAAAGACTAGCATTAAGTTCATCAAAAGCAACTAATTTTGACAACAAGATGCAAAATATATGTGAAATAACAACTGCAGGAATGAACAAATGATGTGCACCATTTATCATTCAACATAAACAACAATATGTTTGGAAACTTTGGTAAAATTTAATCATTTTTCTACGCTAATCACCCTCAATAATTTAAATTGTTAATGATTTCTTGCAAATGAGGGCATTGCAAGATCTTAAGTGTGGGAAGGGTTTAAATTCTTTCGGATTTTAATTTTTTTTTTTTAATTTAAACACTTGGTTATCATTAAAAATACTAGTAACGCAGTAGTTGTATTAGAATCTAGTGCTCTCTGATAATAAAGAACAGCCCTAGTCTTATATACTAACTACCCAATTCTAGTAAAATTTTTCAAAATTTTCAACTAAATGAACTCAAAATCATGTTTATACATATTTATGAACGATAAAACTAGGTGTTAACACCGAAATTATTGTTACCTTGAAAAGGACATAAATTGAGAAACAACCAAAAATGCTTGAATTCATTTAAAATGGAATAGAGGAAAATAAAGAGGCAAAGAAAAGAAAATAAAAGCCAAGTGTGGGAAAAATTTACCAAGTTATTTAAAACATATATCACATATTTGTGTACAAATAATTGAAGATACTTTTGTTTTGGAAAATTTTATCAGTTTTACCCGATTTCTTATAATATATTTGAAAGAAATGTGCCACTTGATTTAAAAGGAAGTAATGTCTTCCGAGAAAAAGACACGCGCTTCTTGATTTAGGTCAGGAAGTTGTCGTCCAGACCAGTTGTAGAGTCTACGAAAAACCTTGAAAAGTTTTCTCGAAAATCAGCTGGAAATTCACGGACCTCAGCATCAAACAGGGTCGCCAAGTGGTCAGACTTATCCTAACCATGAGAGGATCTGTCTCGTACAATGGGGGGCACCGTGCAAATTAGCTTATAAGAGTAATGAATCAGATCCCCATAAAGGATAATCTCCTTAAAGATCAAAAATCAGCTTTTAAGACTGATATTACTCAATCCTTGAGATTGACCTTAAAGATTGAGAATTCAAACTCATGGAATTCGATGATATCTAAACTCGAGCTTGAACGAGAAAATATTTTGATCAAATTACAAACCGATTTGTTTTCTGAAAACCCTATTTTCAATGCGTTCATTACCATTGAACGTAAAATCCTTGGAATTCACCTGGATTCATTAGGTCACCTGAACCAAATCGGGTGTCAACCGTAAGAACGGTAGTTGCATAGCATGGTTGAAGACAGGACCTTGTGCCAGACCGAAAAATTATAGGGTGATCTTTACTATTGCTCCTACAAAGGATAGTAATTGCATCCGACACGATATAGACCATAATCAAAAGCATGTCACGGGACATTGCCTTAACAGTTGCTTGTTCAACGCTTTCCTTTACAACCGGACGGTAGTTTACTGAAAGGTAATATACGGAGCAAGTATACTGGACGTGTTGCTTTCCCAATACAAGGTTAGCAAGTGGGTGACACAAAACCATAAGTTTTGAGCTAAAATTTTCAAATCTAAAACCCATAAAACCCACAAAAACAATTTCGCAAACACCGGTGAAGGGTTATTCCGGAAAACTTATCTAGGATAAAAGCTAGATTGAATTTTCAAAAAGATCAAATGTTTTCATAAAGATCCAATTTCCTTAAAGGATCTAAATTTTCATAGTCATGTGGGACTGTAAACCACAATGTTACTACCATTGTTCATACCGCCGTATAGAACTCACTGATGTACAAAGTGTGAAGAATAAAGAAGTGATTCTAGTATTTTTATTTCAAGACTATATTGCTTGAGGACAAGCAACGCTCAAGTGTGGAAATATTTGATAATGCTAAAAACGAACATATATTTCATAGCATTATCCCTCAAGAAAGACAAGCTTTTAGTTGCAATTGTTCTATTTACAAATGATATTCGTTTAAATAATAAAAGGTGAAGACAAAAGACAGATTCGACGAATTGAAGACGCAAATGACCAAAAAGCTAAAAAGTACAAAGTACAATCCAAGTGGTTCAAATTATTGATGAGAAACGTCTAGAAATTACAAGAGTACAAGCAGCAAAATGAAAAGTACAAGATATTAAATTATACGAAAAGGCGTTCGAAAATCCGGAACCGAGACATGAACCAACTTTCAGCGTGCGACGCAACGGACCAAAAATTACAAGTCAACTATGCACAAGAATATAATATAATATATAATTGATTATATATATTATTATATATTATAATTATACGCAGCCCACGTTTTGGATTTAATCTATGAGCTGGATTCTAGACCTCCGCACTCGCGGAGCTCAACAGTGAAACGTGGGCCTATAAAAGGCCGTGCATTCTGATCGATTCATTACATCTTCTTCTATCTATCTATCTACGATATATTTATATTTATATTTTATAATTTTAATTTTAATTTAAGTTTAATAATAATAAGGTTATAGTGGCGAATGTTGTAAGTGTGTAAGTCAAAATTCTGTCCGTGTAACGCTACGCTATTATTAATCATTGTAAGTTATGTTCAACCTTTTTAAATTAATGTCTCGTAGCTAAGTTATTATTATGCTTATTTAAATCGAAGTAATCATGATGTTGGGCTAAAAATTAAAGACGAGGTTATTGGGCTGTGTACCATAATTGGGGTTTGGACAAAAGACCGACACTTGTGGAAATTGGACTATGGACTATTAATGGGCTTTATATTTGTTTAACTGAATGATAGTTCGTTAATTTAATATAGAGATTTACAATTTGACTATAAATAACCATATACACTCGATCGGACACGATGAGCGGGATATTTATAAATACTAATAATCGTTCATTTAACCTGACACGGGAATGGATTAATAGTCAATGGACTCATTTAAAACGGAGGTGAATTATGTACAAGGACACTTGGCGTAATTGTTAACAAAGTATTAAAACCTTGTTACAGTTTAAGTCCCCAATTAGTTGGAATATTTGACTTCGGATATAAGGATAATTTGACGAGGACACTCGCACTTTATATTTATGACTGATGGACTGTTATGGACAAAAACCAGATGGACATATCGAATAATCCAGGACAAAGGATAATTAACCCATGGTAATAAATTAAAATCAACACGTCAAACATCATGATTACGGAAGTTTAAATAAGCATAATTCCTTTATTTTATATCTTATCGCACTTTTAATTATCGTACTTTTTAATTATCGCAATTTTATTTACTGTCATTTTATTTATAACACTATTATTTATCGCAATTTTATTTATCGTCATTTACTTTACGCTTTAAATTAAGTTATATTTATTTTTAATATTTTACATTGGGTTTTAATTTCGACTTAAGTTTTTAAAATCGACAAACCGGTCATTAAACGGTAAAAACCCCCTTTTATAATAATAATACTACTTATATATATATATATATATATATATATATATATATATATATACAAATATAGTTTTAAATATATATATATATATATATATATATATATATATATATATATATATATATATACAAATATAGTTTTAAAAATATAGCGTTAAACTTGGCTAGTTCCCTGTGGACGAATCGGACTTACTAAAAACTACACTACTGTACGATTAGGTACACTGCCTATAAGTGTTGTAACAAGGTTTAGGTATATCCACTCTATAAATAAATAAATAACTTGTGTAAAATTGTTTCGTATTTAATAGTAATTCGCAATAAAAATATAACTATTTCGTACTACCCCTCGCATAACATCAATTCGTTGTACCATCTTTTGTCTTATTCAGCCCACACTTTTATTCCACACCACTCTCTGGTTGCGCAATACTAATGCGCACGATGTCAGTTGCATCGTGACATATGCTGCACGCCATTGGTCATTTAGTGTCTTCAAGTGTTCAGTCACCGTATGAGACATGAGCATAATGTTAGCGTATTTGAAATATGCACGTTTGATGTTGAGATTTGTTGTGGTGCAATGGATGTTTGTTGTTTCTTAATTAGTGTTTTTTTAGCTTAGTAGGATTTAGGGTATTGTTTTCGTTGATACTTATGTTGCTGTTGATATGTTTGTTGTGGTTGATTGACACGATGTATTGATGGATTGCCCATTCATACATTTCGGATGAGTTATTTCCACTACTATTGGTACTTAGTTTGTTACTACCAACAGCAGAATACCTGTTAACTTACTTGACAATATAAAGTACTACTAGCACGTTACTAATAATGTGATATAAGAATTATCTAAAATTTTCAGGATCATTTGTATCATAAAAAATATAATTATCCACCTTTTGTTTCTGATCAAGCATATTTTTACGAGGTCAAGGTGAACCTACGCTTGAGTGCATAATAGGGTTTAAGGACTGACAACATTCGGACCTCTGACGCTTAGTCGTGGATAACCCACATTGGTATCGTTTCGATTCCGACGGGGTGGCCGATTTGGGAGTCCACCAACAACCTAGCATACGAGGTTGAGTGGCCCAAAGACATGAAGGTTTTATAGTTTGTAACATATGTAGTAGCCCAAACTTTTCCATGATTATATATATTAAATGAAAACTATTTTTGCATGATTAAATGTTTCCAACATGTTAAGCAATCAAACTTGTTAAGACTTGATTAATTGAAATGAGTTTCATGTAGACAATTGACCACCCAAGTTGACCGGCGATTCACGAACGTTAAAACTTGTAAAAACTAGAAACACGATCAGATTGAAACCCAGAATGAAAAGTTGATTCCGCGTCTTGTAAAGTACCGAACTTTATGTAGAAATTGATCAAACTGTTACGGATAAATACATTGGAATCATGACCGGATTTTATGATACAAGCATGGTGATGCTGGCCGTTGATTAATGGAGTAGATGATATATATATGGAGATATATATGGAGATATATATATATATATATATATATATATATATATATATATATATATATATATAGTTAACATGATATTATGATAGGTAAGTATCTCATAAGGTATATTAACAATGAGTTATAAACATAAAAATGAGACTACTAAGTTAAGAAACTCGAAATGATATATATAACGATTATCGTTATAACAACGTCTTATTAAATACATGTGTATCATATTAAGATATTGTTACACTATATTTAACATGATAAAATGATAATTATATATATCATTAAGTATGTTAACAATGAACTACATATGTAAAACAAGACTACTAACTTAATAATTTCGAAACTAGACATATATGTAACGATTATCGTTGTAACGGCATTTTAATGTATATATATCATATTAAGATATATTCATACACCATGTTATCACGATAATATGATAATTTAACATCTCATTAGATTTAATAAAAAATGGGTTAACTACATTAAATGAGATCGTTAACTTAAAAGTTTCAAAATAGCATTTACATGTAACGACTAACGATGACTTAACGACTCAGTTAAAATGTATATACATGTAGTGTATTAAGATGTATTAGTACACTTTTGAAAGACTTCAAGACACATATCAAAATATTCCTACTTAACAAAAATGCTTACAATTACATTCTCATTCGTTTTCATCAACAATTTTACTCGTTTTCATCCGTATTCGTACTCGTACAATACACAGCTTCTAGATGTATTTACTATTAGTATATACAATTCAATGATCAGCTCTTAGCAGCCCTTGTGAGTCACCAAGACATGTGGGAACCATCATTTGACAACTAGCATGACTTATGAGCTTGAAAACAAAAACTAGTAACCTTATATTGACTAAGCATTAGGCATTTTTTTTTCAAACAACACACACATTACATTTCTTTGATTTTCTAATCCAAATTCTCTCCATCTTAACTCTCTCTAAGCTTAAGAACGTCTATACTTCAGTAATATTAATTATCTAGGTCAATCTAGCTTCAATTACAATCAAGAAACATCATCATTCAAGAACACATCAAGAACACTTCACAAATACTTTCAAGTTTACTAGCTTACTTCCAATCTTGCAAATTCATTTCAAATGATCATCCAATCTTAAGAAATCTTTGTTATTTACAGTAGGTTATCTTTCTAAATCAAGGTAATACTCATATTCAAACTTTGATTCAATTTCTATAACTATAACAATCTTAATTCGAGTGATAATTTTACTTGAACTTGTTTTCATGTCATGATTCTACTTCAAGAACTTTCAAGCCATCCAAGATCCTTTGAAGCTAGATCAATTTTTGTCACTTTCAGTAGGTTTAACTACTAAACTTGTGGTAGTAATGATGTTCATAACATCATTCGATTCATATATATAAAACTATCTTATTCGAAGATTATAACTTGTAATCACTAGAACATAGTTTAGTTAATTCTAAACTTGTTCGCAAACATAGTTAATCCTTCTAACTTACCTTTTAAAATCAACTAAACACATGTTCTATATCTATATGATATGCTAACTTAATGATTTAAAACCTGAAAACATGATGAACACCGTAAAACCGGACATACGCCGTCGTAGTAAAACCGCGGGCTATTTTGGGTTAGATAATTAAAACTATGATAAAATTTGATTTAAAAGTTGTCCTTCTGGGAAAATGATTTTTCTTATGAACATAAAACTATATCCAAAAATCATGGTTAAACTCAAAGTGGAAGTATGTTTTTCAAAATAGTCATCAAGACGTCGTTCTTTCGACTGAAATGACTACCTCTTATAAAAATGACTTGTAACCTGTATTTTCGACTATAAACTTATACTTTTTCTGTTTAGTTTCATAAATTTTAGTTCATTATGAAACCATAGCAACTTGAATCACTCAAAACGGATTTAAAACGAAGAAGTTATGGGTAAAACAAAATTTGATATTTTTGCTTGTTGTAGCTACGTGAAATTTGTAACAAATCTATTCTAACCATAACTTAACTAACTTATATTGTATTATACATGTACTCTAACATATTATGTAACCTTGATAGACCATAGACACGTATACAATGTTTTGACATATCATATCGACGTCATCTATATATATTATTTGGAACAACCATAGACACTCTATATGCTGTAATGCTAGAGTTCGCTATACAGGGTTGAGGTTGATTCCAAAATATATATACTTTGAGTTGTGATCTAGCCTGAGACTTATATACACTGGGTTGTGGATTGATTCGAGATAATATATATTGATTTATTTCTGTACTATTAACTGTGGACAATTAGTTGTAGATTACTAACGATGGACTGCTAACTTAACAAACTTAAATCATTAAAACGTAATAAAAAATGTTGTGAATATATTTTGATCATACTTTGATATATATGTATATATTGTTATAGGTTCATGAATCGACCAGTGGCCAAGTCTTATTACCGGTAAAGTAAAAATCTGTGAATGTGAGTTATAGTCCCACTTTTAAAATCTATTATTTTTGGGATGAGAATACATGCAGTTTTATAAATGTTTTACGAAATAGACACAAGTGATCAAAAAAATTACATTCTATGTTGAATTATCGAACCGAATATGCCCCTTTTTAGCTTGGTAGCCTAAGAATTGGTGTTTATTATAATTGCCACCAATTGACGCGAATCCTAAAGATAGATCTATTTGGCCCAACAAGCCTTATCCGAGTTACGGATGCTTTAGTACTTCGATTTATCATGTCCGATGAGAGTCCCAGAATGATGGGGATATTCTATATGCATCATGTTAAGGTCGATTACCAGGTGTTCATCATATGAATGATTTTTATGCAGTTTGCATGTTATTGAGAAATGGAAATTGAAAATCTTGTGGTCTATTATTACGAATTGATAAATATATAGGTTAAACCTATAACTCACCAACATTTTTGTTGACGTTTAAAGCATGTTTATTCTCAGGTGATTATTAAGAGCTTCCGCTGTTGCATACTAAATAAAGACAAGATTGGAGTCTGCATGCTTGTATAATATTGTTTAAAAACTGCATTCGAAGACTTATATTGTTGTGTAATATTATTGTAAACCATTATATAATGGTCATGTGAAAACGCTATATATTAGATTATCATTGTTTGATAAACGTCATAATATTTTAAACATTTATCGATAAAATAAAGGTTATGATTTGTTTTAAAAATTGAATGCAGTCTTTGAAAAATGTCTCATATAGAGGTCAATACCTCGCAAGAAAATCAATTAATATGAAACGTTTATAATCGATATGAACGGGACATTTCAACATACCTGAAAGTCTTTAAGATCGTATGAAGCTTTGTTCGTACGATGGAGATATGTATGTTGTTGTTATGTATAAGTAACGAATATGTTTTTAGGGTTTATGAGCTATGTATTTATAGGCTCACGAATTAGGGTTTCTATAGAATCATTTTCCTAATTAAATGCGATCTCTTCCCAACTAACTTTCGCTATTTATGGAAAAGAATCCGAATTGATTATACCGTACATCTTTCTAGAATATACTAGACCCTTATGCAAGTATACGAAACTTGCATCAGATGGTATAGGCGCATAGAGTGCGGCTATACCCGTGCCATATTTCTGACATGGCAATTTACATGCGGTTTAAGGCTTTGGATGCGTAATCCGCATAGTCTTGCGGATATGCGTATCATTAGTTTCGTATACACCAAGGAATTGAGTGGTAGTAGCCATAACCTTTTAAGAACGACGCCTATCAATTTTTTCGATTTATCAATTTTTCAGGATAAATCGAGAGTTTCAAAGGAGTTTTAAAACAGTCAATCTACATATAAAGTTGAGTATTATTATGTATTCAAAAGCTCTTCCACAGCATACATACAAAACAAATTTCTCGTTACCTAAACTCATTGTAAAATAAATTATTAAAATCGTACCTAAAACGTAGTGTGATCTCTGCGTTTTTTGAAAGAATATTGGTTTTTTGGTAGAAAGTTTGTGTGTAATGGGGAAATCTAGAAATGAAAATAGTTTGTGTAATCACAGTTAAAAAGTGTCACATTATCTTATAAATCTTATGTCATAATATATTATCCGGATAAGATACACGCAAGTAGTAAGGTTTTCTTGCGTACCTTGTGACTCACAACTGACCGGTTACACACGATCCTTCGCAAGTTGCTAGGTCGGTAAGACCAAGAGTTCTCGGTCATGACCGATAAATTTTAAGCCTGAAATTTGTCAGTCATGACCGATAAATGGGAAGTAAAAGGGTCGCAAGGAAGGTTTGCGACTTGTGAGAGCATCTTGACAGATAAGTTTATTTGAGGACATGTGTATATAGGTTGTTGTAAAAAAACTATTTACGGAGTATAATTTTATTTTTCCTTTTGTGCTTTTTAAAGAACATGTGTCATATTAAATTAATACTCCGTATAATATAAAAACCTGTTACTTGAAGATTTTTAAATCCATAAAGGCCAATTTTAATATTTTGCAAACCATAATTCAGCCACTTCGCAATCTGAATATGGATCTCACACACACACACACACAGTAGAGGGATCAAATGACAAATTTTTTTGTGTGAGAACCCTAAGAACTCAAAAATACACTGAAATTCGAGCAAAAAAAGGAAATTCGAGCAAAAATGGGACACGGGCGAACAAAAAATGTGCTATTCGAACAAAAAACGTGATATTCGAACAAAATAAAAGGCAGGCGAACAATTTGTGTTCTACATTTTGATAGTCGAACAAAAAAATGTAGAACACGTTGATATTCGAACAAAAAATGCGATATTCGAACAATTTGTGTTCTACATTTTGGTATTAGAACAAAAAAAAAAAAAAAAAAAATTGCTCGACTATGATTTTTTTGTTCGTCCGTGTTTTTAATTTTTACTCGAATTCCCCTATTTTGCTCGAAATTTAGTGTATTTGGGTGTGTTTGGGTGTATATACACACACACACACACACACACACACACACACACACACACACACACACACACACACACACACACACACACACACACACACATATATATATATATATATATATATATATATATATATATATATATATGGGCAGGATCAATGGAGAAGTAACCAAGCGGGGGGAAGCAAAATATTTTTTTTTCGTTTTTTTGGAATTTTTTTCCCGGCATCAAGATCACACGAAAATATGAACATTTACAATAGACACTTCGTGATGAATGTTATTATTTAGGCGGGAAAACGATCGACAAAAATAACATTCAAGATAATATTGTTCGTGAAGAATATGAACGTTTTTTCTCTTCATGTTTTGTGAAGTAAAATTTAGCCCGATTTAGAGTTTAGGGTTTAGGGTTTAGGGTTTGGTGTTTTGGGTTTATTCCATAAACCCAAAACACTAAACCCTAAACCCTAAACTCTAAACTCTAAACCGTTCGTGTTAAAAACTCAATCTAAATCTTAAATCTAAACCCTAAATCTAAACCATAAACCCTAAATTTCTAAACCCTAATATCTAAACCCTATAAACCCTAATATCTAAACTCCAATAGCTAAAACCTCAACATACGCTCGAAAAACACGATAATTGTTATATATTACTTCTTCGAGCGTTTTTTCGCCAAAATAAAAACATTTATCACAAAGTTTCTCTACTAAATGTTCATATTTTCATCCCATCTATAATGTTCGTGAACAAAGTTTTTTCAAAAAATGAAAAAAAAAAGTTTTTTCTTCCCTCCGCTTCCCCCGATTGGTTACTTCCCTCTTAATCCTACCACTATATATATATATATATATATATATATATATATATATATATATATATATATATATATATATATATATATATATATATATATATATATATATATATATATATATATATATTTCTTATTAATTAAAAAGGTATAGAAAAAATACTAGCTTCTTTGAAAAATATGTCTGACATTTTTGTATGTTACGTCAACACTATACCACCGCGCGCATGAGTTTTACTTATATGTAAGTTTAGAATATTACAAGTGGATCGAGGACATTAATTTAGTTTGACAACAAGTACCTCTATTTATTTAAATATTTATCAATATATAAAAATTAAAAGGAAAATAACTATTCATCACTATCATTATCCTTATATACTAAACTAAACTTCATGAGGAGTTTGGTCGTTTAGCCCTCACCCCCGCCCAAATTCAGGCCAAAACGACATCAACGAAAAAAGGGGAAAAAAACCTAACACCCCCAGACTTTATCCAACTTTCACATTTATCCCAAATCAGGGGTGCAAAATGAAACTTATTTTTTTATTTAAAAAACTTAAACAAACTTCACCCATATTTTCAACGGGACATATCTTTCCGGTCACCTCGCGTTAAATTTTTTTGAGCCACCGTTCAACTCAAAAAAATCTTACGAACACAACAGTACTAACAATACGCGAAACGGACACTTCTAAAAAACCTAAATACCTCACGGGACATATCTTTCCGCTTGCCTCGCGTTAAATTTTTTCGAGCCCACCGTTCATCTCAAAAAAATCTTACGAACACAACGGGACTAACTATACGCGAAACGGACACTTGTTTTAATATATTTGTAAATAAATCACTAATTTTAGTAGTTAAATTAATATATATTTTGCTATATGAAAGTTAATGTCATAATAGCTAAGTGGCGAAGAGTCTCTAATATATCACTACAAGAAATATTAGCTTTAATGATGAAGACTATTGGTAATTAATAACACTAATTATTAATTATTAATTCATTCATTCATTTTCATTCTTACATACTAAAAGTCATGGCCAAAAGTGTAGTTTCAGTTGTTTCGGAATGTAGTTTTGAGTTTACGTTCACACTACAACCAGTCCCTCAACTTACGCTTACTTTACACAACGACCTCTCGAGTTTACACTTTTTCGAGGGTAGAAAGCGTAATTATATAATTTTATTAAAATAAAAGAAGCTAATCTCACCCGAATTTTTAACGGCTCCTATCTTCTCGCTCGGTGCGAGTTAAATTTTTCCGAGACCACCGTTCAACTCGAAAAAGTCTCACGAACCCAACGGGACTAACTATACGCGAAACGGACACTTTTTAAAAAACGCTTAACACAACGACAGCCCGTATTTTTCTATTTGCCGCAAGTTAAATTTTTCCGACAGCACCGTTATATTCGAAAAAATTTTATGAACAAAACGAAACTAACTACGTTCGAAACGGACACTTTTTAAAAAACGCTTAAGACAACGACATCTAAAACGGCGCTTAAGACATGAGCTGTTTTTCCCTCCGTAAATATACAACGCTACGTTAAATATGAATACACAAGCCGAAAGCCCCCGTCGCATCGCGCGGGCCAGATCCGGACTAGTTAGTTACTAAATCGAGTCAAACTAAAATATGTTGGTTACTTTCGGTCACTTTAGATCCATCACAAAACCTTATTAGAGATCAAATACTAAAATTTGTCACTATAGTGACCATTTGGTTGGTCACTAATATCATATAGTGATCAAAATTTAAATTTAGTGATAGCCTTTTTAATGGTAACTAAGTAACATTATTATCGACCAAATAATAAGTCGTCAATAAAATATCATCACAAGTGACCATTTTTTTTTTCTTTTAGGTAGATTATGTTTATTTATATGTTTTTTAAATTTATAGAAGAATTATTTTTTCTTTTATGTTTTTTCCATTATAATATTCATTTATAGTCTTTTAATTTTAATGTATAATGTATAATTATATAATTATATTTGAATGAATAGACAATAACTTATTTGTCTAATTTTCATCTGATTATTTAATATTTGTATCAACAAATGATTATAAACACAATTTTAAATAATGTTGTTAATGGTAAGCATGAACTTTTGTATCACAGTTTATTAAGGCCCAAAAACACAATTTAAGTTTAGTACCTATTGATATCGGCCAAAAAGTCACGTTTTTACCCCGGTATTAAGGCCTAAAAACAAGAAAGATTCGAACTTTGTCGGCGAAATACCCATTTCGTCGGTTAGAATTGAAGAACAAGTAATTACGAAGACGGTGCAAAAAGAATCAAGAGAATCGGAGCTAAAACGAAGATTCTAGACCGAAAACGGTGAAAGACAAGAAATCAAGTTACGATCCAGGGATTTCAGCTGACCAGGCAAGCCAAACGGCCTGCCAAACAGCTTACCTGGCTCAAAAACGGCCTGTCAAATGGGTCAGACAAACGGCCCTTGCAAACGGCTTGGCTTGGCAAACGGTCCCTGCAAACGGCCTGCCAAATGGCCTGCGAAACGGCCTACCAGCCGTTTGTAGGGTAAATTTAGGCTTATTTAAAGGGTCTTTGTCATTCATTCCAATACACACTTCAATTCACTTCTTTCTCTCTCTTGTAAAATTTTAGTCATACTTTCAAGGTCTTCGACTCCATGCGGAAAACCTAGTACCCGGAGGAGAACGCCGAAGATTGTATTAGGAGCGGTCTGGAGTCTTGAAGTTGTCACTTTTGTATTCGAAACTCGTTTAATCTACTGGTACTTCTATCCTTTATCTTTATATAATGTCTTCTATCATTATGTTTTATGATATTGTTGCCATGATTAGCGAGTAGTTATCTTTAGTGTATGCTATGATGTAAGCAGTTATAATGCCGAAATAATGTTATGGTTTGTGTATGCTGTTGAAATGCTTTCCGATTATGCTTTAAACTCAATCGCTTTTCCAACTAATAGAACGTAGTTATTGGCTTTGTTATTGGGAAGTCGCGAACCCCGATTCAGAGTACACTATATGTGTCACCCCTTGGTAAGAGAAGTCTATCGGATACAACGTAAGATCGACTGAGGCACACCGATTGTAGTAAGTCTATCGAGCTTTGAATTCCGACTGAGGACTCTTTAGTAGTGAAACATCCGACTAGACCCTTAGTACATTGTCGGTCCCAGACCATGCTAGTGTAATCACCAAGAATATAAACTTCGTACGTGCATGCTGAAGCACAGCGGTTGTTGTAAGCTGTACCTCTGTTAAGTAAGGCCATGGAATCCAGTCAGTGTTGATTAGTACACTGCACCATAACTCGGTCTCAAGCATTGCACCCCACTTGAGGGATTCTTAGTTAATTAAGGAACTGTTTGTTTAGACACATAAAGGATTGGACCATTAGGATAACCGAACGTGTTCATGGAACTCAGCTTGACTTGGCCATGGTGTTCTTTATTGTTGAACTCTTTTCAAGGGCGTAACTATCTTTTAAAACCAATCATTAACGAAAGCATTGAAATACATCACGTCTCTTGGATATGGTAAACCGTGTATTCTATTATGCTTAAGAAAGTTTAGACCTTTGTGGAATGTTAATACGTCACCCAAGCGAGTCGCTCAATTGGATGAGCCGTCTGAACGTGTATGCCTGTAGTCAGACTGCACGGGTGTCGGGGGTAAGGGACGTTGCTGTCTATTCAGAATCTTCAAGCCTAGCGCATTACCCAGTGACATGTATTACGAAAGGAGCGTTTAGGACCAGTGTAATGAATACAAGGCCTCTTTCTATTTATGAGCCAGCATTCCATAATCTTGATAGAATAACTGATGAAATCATAGTATGCACTTACTTTAACCTTATCTGAATTACAAATTTTATTGCATTTACTTTATCTGTCTTATAAATTAGAAAATCCTAAAATTAAGTAACCACTACTCCTTCATAACTATCTTAGACTTAAATATAGGTTCGATTCTACTGATATCTCAAAAATACGACTCTAGGTCATACTTCCCTTACTCATATTAAGGAGTAGTACGATTTAGGCCCCGCTAAATATAAATTTAAAACAGTACCCCTGTAGTGACCCGAACTTTTCCATGTTTATATATATATTAAATGAAATTGTTATTTACATGATTAAGTGTTTCCAACATGTTAAGCAATCAAACTTGTTAAGACTTGATTAATTGAAATAGGTTTCATATAGACAATTGACCACCCAAGTAGACCGGTGATTCATGAACGTTAAAACTTGTAAAAACTATATGATGACATATATATGGTTATATATATAGTTAACATGATATTATGATAAGTAAACATATCATTAAGTATATTAACAATGAACTACATATGTAAAAACAAGACTACTAACTTAATGATTTTGAAACGAGACATATATGTAACGATTATCGTTGTAACGACATTTAATGTATATATATCATATTAGGAGATATTAGTACATCATAATATCATGATAATATAATAGTTTAAAAATCTAATTTGATATTATAAACATTGGGTTATCAACATTTAACAAGATCGTTAACCTAAAGGTTTCAAAACAACACTTACATGTAACGACTAACGATGACTTAACGACTCAATTAAAATGTATATACATGTAGTGTTTTAATATGTATTCATACACTTTTGAAAGACTTCAAGACACTTATAAAAATACTTATACTTAACAAAAATGCTTACAATTACATCCTCGTTCAGTTTCATCAACAATTCTACTCGTATGCACCCGTATTCGTACTCGTACAATACACAGCTTTTAGATGTATGTACTATTGGTATATACACTCCAATGATCAGCTCTTATCAGCCCATGTGAGTCACCTAATACATGTGGGAACCATCATTTGGCAACTAGCATGAAATATCTCATAAAATTACAAAAATATGAGTAATCATTCATGACTTATTTGACATGAAAACAAAATTACATATCCTTTATATCTAATCCATACACCAACGACCAAAAACACCTAAAAACACTTTAATTCTTCAATTTTCTTCATCTAATTGATCTCTCTCAAGTTCTATCTTCAAGTTCTAAGTGTTCTTCATAAATTCTACAAGTTCTAGTTTCATAAAATCAAGAACACTTCCAAGTTTGCTAGCTTACTTCCAATCTTGTAGAGTGATCATCCAACCTCAAGAAATCTTTCTTATTTAGAGTAAGATATCTTTATAATATAAGGTAATACTCATATTCAAACTTTGATTCAATTTCTATAACTATAACAATCTTATTTCGAGTGAAAATCTTACTTGAACTTGTTTTCGTGTCATGATTCTACTTCAAGAACTTTCAAGCCATTCAAGATCCTTTGAAGCTAGATCCATTTGTCTCTTTTCCAGTAGATTTATCCAGAAAACTTGAGATAGTAATGATGTTCATAACATCATTCGATTCATACATATAAAGCTATCTTATTCGAAGGTTTAAACTTGTAATCATTAGAACATAGTTTAGTTAATTCTAAACTTGTTCGCAAACAAAAGTTAATCCTTCTAACTTGACTTTTAAAATCAACTAAACACATGTTATATATCTATATGATATGCTAACTTAATAATTTAAAACCTGGAAACACGAAGAACACTGTAAAACCGAACATACGCCGTCGTAGTAACACCGCGGGCTGTTTTGGGTTAGTTAATTAAAAACTATGATAAATTTTGATTTAAAAGTTGTTCTTCTGGGAAAATGATTTTTCTTATGAACATGAAACTATATCCAAAAATCATGGTTAAACTCAAAGTGGAAGTATGTTTTCTAAAATGGTCATCTAGATGTCGTTCTTTCGACTGAAATGACTACCCTTAAAAAAACGACTTGTAACTTATATTTTTGACTATAAACCTATAATTTTTCTATTTAGATTCATAAAATAGAGTTCAATATGAAACCATAGCAATTTGATTCACTCAAGACTGATTTAAAATGAAGAAGTTATGGGTAAAACAAGATTAGATAATTTTTCTTGTTGTAGCAACGTGAAAATTGGTAACAAATCTATATTAATCATATCCTAGCTAACTTATATTGTATTATACATGTATTCTAATATATTATGTAATCTTGGGATACCATAGACACGTATGCAAATGTTTTGACATATCATATCGACCCATGTGTATATATTATTTGGAACAACCATAGACACTCTATATGCAGTAATGTGGGAGTTAGCTATACAGGGTTGAGGTTGATTCCAAAAATATATATACTTTGAGTTGTGATCTAGCCTGAGACGTGTATACACTGGGTTGTGGATTGATTCAAGATAATATATATCAATTTTTTTCTGTACATCTAACGTTGGACAACTAGTTGTAGGTTACTAACGAGGACAGCTGACTTAATAAACTTAAAACATCAAAATATATTAAAAGTGTTGTAAATATATTTTGAACATACTTTGATATATGTACATATTTGTTATAGGTTCGTGAATCGACCAGTGGCCAAGTCTTACTTCCTGACGAAGTAAAAATCTGTGAAAGTGAGTTATAGTCCCACTTTTAAAATCTAATATTTTTGGGATGAGAATACATGCAGGTTTTATAAATGATTTAAAAAATAGACACAAGTACGTGAAACTACATTCTATGGTTGAATTATCGAAATCGAATATGCCCCTTTTTATTAAGTCTGGTAATCTAAGAATTAGGGAACAGACACCCTAATTGACGCGAATCCTAAAGATAGATCTATTGGGCCCAACAAGCCCCATCCAAAGTACCGGATGTTTTAGTACTTCGAAATTTATATCATGTCCGAAGGAGGATCCCTGAATGATGGGGATATTCTTATATGCATATTGTTAATGTCGGTTACCAGGTGTTCACCATATGAATGATTTTTATCTCTATGTTTGGGATGTATATTGAAATATGAAATCTTGTGGTCTATTGTTACGATTTGATATATATAGGTTAAACCTATAACTCACCAACATTTTTTGTTGACGTTTTAAGCATGTTTATTCTCAGGTGAATATTAAGAGCTTCCGCTGTTGCATACTAAAATAAGGACAAGATTTGGAGTCCATGTTTGTATGATATTATGTAAAAACTGCATTCAAGAAACATATGTCGATGTAATATATTCATATTGTAAACCACTATGTAATGGTCGTGTGTAAACAGTATATTTTAGATTATCATTATTTGATAATCTACGTAATGCTTTTGAAACCTTTATTGATAAAATAAAGGTTATGGTTGTTTTAAAAATGAATGCAGTCTTTGAAAAACGTCTCATATAGAGGTCAAAACCTCGCAACGAAATCAATTAATATGGAACGTTTATAATCAATATGAACGGGACATTTCAGTTGGTATCAGAGCGTTGGTCTTAGAGAACCAGAAAATTTGCATTAGTGTGTCTTATCGAGTTTGTTAGGATGCATTAGTGAGTCTGGACTTCGACCGTGTTTTCTTTAAAAATGATTGCTTAACATTTTTGTTGGAAACTATATATTTTTAACATGTGAATATTATGTGATATATTAATCTCTTAACGTGTTTGATATTATGTGATAGATGTCTACCTCTAGAACAAGTCCCATTGACTCACCTAATAATAATGAAGAGTCAAATGTAAATTGAAATGATTCGTGAACTGATTCACAAGTTCCCGAAGAGGAACCGGAAGAAGAGTCGGAACCGGAAGAAGAATCGGAATCGGAAGAAGAAATAGAACCAGTGGGGGAAATAATAAAACGGTTAAGTAGAAGAAAATCCTCAACCAACCGACCAAAGTTAATTATGGTCAATGGTGTTTCCGCCAAGGAAGCAAAGTATTGGGAGGATTACCAATTCTTCAATGAATCGGATCCCGACATGGATTCCGATGATGTTATAGAAATTACCCCAACACAATTTAATAAGGCAAAAGAGAACAATAAGGGAAAGGACATAAAAATAGAGAAATTTGATTCCAAACACGATGAACTTTATATGCATCGTCAACACCCGTATTTCTTAAGTTGTGACAATAACCCGGGAACCTCTAAACCACCAGGTTTTTCTAAACCAATGTGGAAAACGACGGCTCGTATTAGGGGAACATCATACATCCCTAGAAACTTGGCAAAATGAACCAAAACCGAAGAAGAAGAAACGAGCGAGTCGGAATAAGATAGTTGTATTCGTGTGGTGTAATATATGTAATATAGTGTGCTTATGCTTTATGATATATGTAAAAATTGCTTGTATTAATAAGTATTTTTTTATGAATATAACTCTTGTTTATTTTACAGTATAAAAACACAAAATGGATAGACAACCCAATATTTTAAGAGACCTACCCGGAGACATGATTGATGAAATCTTGTCTAGAGTCGGTCAGAATTCCTCGGCACAACTATTTAAGGCGAGATCAGTTTGTAAGACATTCGAAGAACGTTCCAAGAATGCCTTGATTTATGAAAGGCTTTCGTTCGAAAGATGGGGGATATCACATTGGGAAATCCATAAGTTACGATGTGTTTACTTTGACGTATATATTGCGCGGAACCCAAATGCTATTTTACGCAACGGGTTAAGAAATTATTTTGACTCAATATATCCGAATATAGGACTTCGTGATTTAGAAAAAGCGGCTAACATACAACATAAAGAAGCATGTTATGCTTATGGGTTAGTAATGTTCGCTTCTCACCAAAGTGAGAACAAGAACATCGGGCTACAACTATTAAACAAAACGTTCCCACAAGTGACGGAGTAGGTAATTGGGGTAAGAAATGAGGTTTTTAGGTTATTACGAGACTGTTGGTCATTACGTAACCTTCATCCTTTTGACGACGTTACAACACAATGTCTTACTATCGATCACAACGGTTATGTTCCACAAAACTAAGGATGGAAAGTGGTATTAGCAAAACCAGAATGCATGACTTGTTTCTAGACGTATGAATTACGTGTCTTTATTGCCTTTGCTGAACGCCTTATTTATTAACTAGAATTATCTTCGCAACTACTTTTTATCAAAGTTTTATGTGCTATATTTCATGCTATATGTAAAAAAAAGCGATATTGTAAGTTTGCAAGTTATTGTATAAAGGTTTGAATATGATATTTTTTTTTTGTGATTAGTTTTTCATATAGAATTGTAGTAGTTGAAATGGTATGTTAGCTACTAAGTATGAACTTAACGGGTAGGTACTACCCGAATTAAAGAGTATAAAACGATAATATGAAGAAAGAGCTTTTATAAATAAGTTCATATTATGCTACGAAATACTATTGACTACTCTTGATATTCTATATGATTAACTCGTTTCATTTGACTATTTTGAAGGAAATGACACCGACTACTCGACACACCTTGAATATGAGCGAAGAGGAATTTTGTGCCTTTCTTGCTTCAAACATAGCCGCAGTACAGACTGCGCTACATACCAACAATAACTCCGAATCTAGCAATGCAGCTAACGGCGCAAGAAATCGTGTAGGATGCACCTACAAAGAATTCACTGCCTGCAAACCTTTGGAATTTGATGGAACCGAAGGACCGATCGGATTGAAACGGTGGACCGAGAAGGTCGAATCGGTGTTTGCCATAAGTAAGTGTACTGAAGAGGACAAAGTGAAGTACGCTACGCATATCTTCACAGGTACTGCGTTAACATGGTGGAATACCTATCTAGAGCAAGTGGGACAAGATGATGCTTACGCACTACCGTGGTCAGCATTCAAGCACTTGATGAACGAGAAGTACTGTCCCAGAACCGAGGTCAATAAGCTCAAGACAGAACTTAGAGGGTTACGAACCCAATGATTTTATTTTACCACGTACGAAAGACGATTCACAGAATTGTGCCTATTGTATCCGAGAGCGTTCGAAGATGAGGAAGAGAAGATCGACGCGTTTGTGAAAGGATTACCGGAAAGAATCCAAGAAGATATAAGTTCACAAGAGCCCGCCTCCATACAACAGGCATGTAGAATGGCTCACAAACTAGTGAACCAGATTGAGGAAAGAATTAAAGAACAGGTGGCTAAAGAAGCCAATGTGAAGCAAGTCAAAAGAAAGTGGGAGGAAAACGGTGATAAGAATCACCAATACAACAACAACAGCAATTACAACAATAATCGCAACAACTATCCCAACAATCGCAACATCAACAAACGGCCCAACAACAACAACAACAACAACAACAACAACAGCAACTACAACAATCATCCCAACAACAATAACAACCGCAACAACAACAACAATCAGAAGCAGCTTTGCCAAAGGTGTGAAAAGTATCACTCGGGGTTCTGCACCAAATTTTGCAACAAGTGTAAAAGAAATGGTCATAGCGCGGCGAAGTGTGAGGTCTACGGACCAGGGGTTAATAGAACAAAAGGAATAAATGGTGTCGGAACGAGTAATGGCAGAGCAAGTAGTGTCGGAGCAAGTTATGACAATGTAGTTTGTTATAAATGTGGAAAACCGGGCCACATTATTAGAAATTGTCCGAACCAGGAGAACACGAATGGACAAGGCCGTGGAAGAGTTTTCAATATTAATGCGGCAGAGGCACAGGAAGACCCGGAGCTTGTTACGGGTACGTTTCTTATTGACAATAAATCTGCTTACGTTTTATTTGATTCAGGTGCGGATAGAAGCTATATGAGTAGAGATTTTTGTGCTAAATTAAGTTGTCCATTGACGCCGTGGGATAGTAAATTTTTACTCGAATTAGCAAACGGTAAATTAATTTCAGCCGATTATATATGCCGGAATCGAGAAATTAAACTGGATAGTGAAATATTTAAGATTGATTTGATACCCGTAGAGTTAGGGAGTTTTGATGTAATAGTTGGCATGGACTGGCTGAAGAAGGTGAAAGCAGAGATCGTATGTTATAAAAATGCAATTCGCATTGTACGAGAAGAAGGAGAACCCTTAATGGTGTACGGAGAAAAGGGCAACACGAAGCTACATCTTATTAGTAATTTGAAGGCACAAAAACTAATAAGAAAAGGTTGCTATGCTGTTCTAGCACACGTCGAGAAAGTACAAACTGAAGAAAATAGTATCAATGATGTTCCCGTCGCAAAAGAATTTCTCGATGTATTTCCGAAAGAATTACCGGGACTACCTCCACATCGATCTGTTGAATTTCAAATAGATCTTGTACCAGGAGCTGCACCAATAGCTCGTGCTCCTTATAGACTCGCACCCAACGAGATGAAAGAACTACAAAGCCAACTGCAAGAACTATTAGAATGTGGTTTCATTCAACCAAGCACATCACCACGGGGAGCTCCTGTTTTGTTTGTCAAGAAGAAGGATGGTACATTTAGGTTGTGTATTGACTACAGAGAGTTGAACAAACTTACCATCAAAAACCGTTATCCACTGCCGAGAATTGACGACTTATTTGATCAACTACAAGGCTCGTCTGTTTATTCAAAGATTGACTTACGTTTCGGGTATCATCAAATGCGGGTGAAAGAAGATGATATTCCAAAGACTGCTTTCAGAACATGTTACGGTCATTACGAGTTTATGGTCATGCCGTTTGGTTTAACTAATGCACCAGCTGTGTTCATGGACCTTATGAACCGAGTGTGTGGACCATACCTTGACAAGTTTGTCATTGTTTTCATTGATGACATACTTATTTACTCAAAGAATGACCAAGAACACGGTGAACATTTGAGAAAAGGTGTTAGAAGTATTGAGGAAGGAAGAATTGTACGCTAAATTTTTAAAGTGTGCATTTTGGTAGGAAGAAGTTCAATTCCTCGGTCACATAGTGAACAAAGAAGGTATTAAGGTGAATCCGGTAAAGATAGAAACTGTTGAAAAGTGGGAAACCCCAAAAACTTCGAAACACATACGCCAGTTTTTAGGACTAGCTGGTTACTACAGAAGGTTCATCCAAGACTTTTCCAGAATAGCAAAACCCTTGACTGCATTAACGCATAAAGGGAAGAACTTTGAATGGAAGGATGAACAAGAGAAAGCGTTTCAGTTATTGAAGAAAAAGCTAACTACGGCACCTATATTGTCATTGCCTGAAGGGAATGATGATTTTGTGATTTATTGTGATGCATCAAAGCAAGGTCTCGGTTGTGTATTAATGCAACGAACGAAGGTGATTGTTTATGCGTCTAGACAATTGAAGATTCACGAACAAAATTATACGACGCATGATTTGGAATTAGGCGCGGTTGTTTTTGCATTAAAGACTTGGAGGCACTACTTATATGGGGTCAAAAGTATTATATATACCGACCACAAAAGTCTTCAACACATATTTAATCAGAAACAACTGAATATGAGGCAGCGTAGGTGGATTGAATTGTTGAATGATTACGACTTTGAGATTCGTTACCACCCGGGGAAGGCAAATGTGGTAGCTGACGCCTTGAGCAGAAAGGACAGAGAACCCATTCAAGTAAAATCTATGAATATAATGATTCACACTAACCTTACTACTCAAATAAAGGAGGCGCAATAAGGATTTTTAAAAGAGGGAAATTTAAAGGATGAAATACCCAAAGGATCGGAGAAGCATCTTAATATTCGGAAGGACGGAACCTGGTATAGGGCTGAAAGAATTTGGGTACTAAAATTTGGAGATATGAGAGAAATGGTACTTAGAGAAGCTCATAAAACCAGATACTCAATACATCCTGGAACGGGGAAGATGTACAAGGATCTTAAGAAACATTTTTGGTGGCCAGGTATGAAAGCCGATATTGCTAAATATGTAGGAGAATGTTTGACGTGTTCTAAGGTCAAAGCTGAACTTCCGAAACAATCAGGTCTACTACAACAACCTGAAATCCCGGAATGGAAATGGGAAAATATTACCATGGATTTCATTACTAAATTGCCAAGGACTGCAAGTGGTTATGATACTATTTGGGTAATAGTTGATCGTCTCACCAAGTCAGCACACTTCCTGCCAATAAGAGAAGATGATGTAACATCCCGCCTTTTTCCGTTAAATTTATTTTTAACACCGTCTTTTTCTTTTAAATAATACCTTTCGTTATTTAAATTCGTAGTTTCCGTTGACTAACGTTTATAATATTCTCGTTATTTAATTATAACATCACTCGTCTACTCGAGCGTTTTTAAAATATTCGTTTGGTTAAATCCCGCACCCGCTTCTAAACTCGAGGGACTAAAATTGACACGGGGTAAACTAGTTGACTAGGTCAACTAGTCCACCCCAATCACTACCATTCAATCCCTCCATCTCTCTCTCTTTCTTTTTTTTTTCTCTCAAGAACACAAACATAATTCATCATCTAAATTCGGATCGGGAAGCAAACTTCAAAACAAATTACATATTCGTGATCCTCTCATCATCCTCTTCGATTTGGTACCAATTTCATCCATTTTGGGTAACATTTCTAAAACACTAAATTTCTCTAAATTCGTTTTATATACTTGAAATTGTGTTAGTTAGTGTCTATGGCTCGTGTGTAACATGAATATATGTTTTGTTTGCTCGATTTGTGGTTTGGAGTAACTAGTTTGAGTTTTTGAAATGGGTTTGCTTAATCCTTGATTTTGGATGAGTTAATGTTGTTAGATTGTTAAAGTGCATGTTTTAATTGTGTTACTAGTATCATTAGCTACATTTTGATGTGTAGGTTGATTAAGAAAACTTCAAAAACCCGATTAATGATTTCTTTTGATGTTTGACTAGGGTTTGATAGTTCTTGACATGAACTTTTGGATGCTTAAATGCCATGGAATGTTAATTGTTAGTGTTTAGTAGTAATGTATGCTTCATTACCTTCGAAACGGCATATCATATGTGTGAATTGGATTCCCGAAACTTAAAATGCAATTGATGAACTTGAAACTTTGAAAATGGACTTTTAAATGATCACTTGACGAGAAATCGGTTATGGAAAATGTTGTTTTTGTTTGATGAAACATGTTTAGTTGTGTTCCTTGTCAAAAGAGCTTTCCAACGGTATAAGATACGCTTTCTAATTGTTTACGGTTTGAGTTTTGCGTTTGTTTGAAATTTTACCAAGCCTTGAACAAGTGAAACAGGCCTGGGACCAGGCCACGGCCATTGTCGCGGCGCGACAGGCCTGGCCGCGGCGCGACATAAGCCGCGTCCAGATTCTGTTTCCCTTGACCTTTTTACTAAAAATGTTTGACATGTTCTAGACCTCCAATTTACATGCAACTTGTTTTAACATGCTTATATATGAATAACTAGCATAGAAAAATAGTTCGGGACCCGACCCGAACGTGTTGACTTTTTCGTTGACTTTGACCAAGTTTGACTTTTAGTCAAACTTAACCAAACTTTTATACAATCGTTCTAACATGCTTTTATACTTGATTCTTGCATGAAACTTGACAACGTGATTCACATGCTATACTTAATCGAGTCGTAACGAGCCATAGGACTAATTGAACACATTTCACCCGACCTTGTGTCGTAACCGGTTAATTGATATAACTTACTTGTTTAGGTCAAGGCTAAGCAACTTTCATGCACACGTTTACTTTGTGAAGTACATTTATACTCGTGCACTCGAGGTGAGATCATAGTCCCACCTTTTCAACAACTTTTTATACTTTTAAATTGTGGGCTGAGAAACATATACTTTGTTACATTTTGTGCTACTTACTTTTATACTTTGAACACAAGTACAAGGAAAACAAACATTCCACAGCGAGTTAGAACAAAAATCCTCAATTCGATTATCATTAGTTACACTTGCAGGGTGTAAGCGAGAACTTATATTGTGTGGCCATACGGGTTTGACAAACCCTCATTACGGACGGTTCGCTACCATCTACGGATGAAATATATTTTCGGGAAACAGTGTATGTTCTAACACTATTGTGATGGGGTTCTATGGAAGGAAACGTTAAGTCTTGATAATTGGGTGCTCGCGAACCAACTTTTGGAATGCAACTTTTGGATGATCAATTTATGGAAATACTAAATCTTGTGGTTCAAAATATAACGTTTACAAATACACCTATGATTTCACCAACGTTTTTCGTTGACAGTTTTCTATATGTTTCTCAGGTTCATACTTGGCTATTTGATACATGCTTCCGCGTACACTCATACTTGCTTGGAGTCGAGCATACATACATACATACGCTAGGGATAGCACTTTTGGATTCAAACTTTTGTTTACATACTTACGCTATTTATAGCAACTGTGTTTTTCAACTTATATTATGTCGCAAGTTATTTCATTTATACTTTATGACTTTTGTAAACTTAGACTTGTTGTCGAACGGTTTTGTAAACTAAACTTGCAAGTCTTGTACCTTCCAAATGAATGCGACATAATTTTGGTCAAACGAGTCTCATATAGGGACTACGACCACGCAACGGGACCTAAGTTAACGTCGCCGTCGATAACGGTTTTGGTCGGGTCGTTACAAGTGGTATCAGAGCGTTGGTTGTAGGGAACTAGGACGTGCATTAGTGTGTCTAACAGAGTCGTTAGGACGCATTAGTGAGTCTAGACTACAACCGGATAGTTAGCATTTTCATTCTGACATACATTTGCTATAGATAGCACTTACTTGACTACTTGTGCATTATACTTGAATCATTCTTAGGCAAACTTTTTAATGGTACCCAACCTTCATCATACGAACTCGTATTCCGCCACTTTTTGGTAACACACGTAAATTCATGATTCATACACGTATGGATGACGACGACTTCATTAGTCACACTCGTTCGGGAACTCTGACTCCTTGGTTGTTATTTCCCCCGTCTCATCTTACTATCCATGAATGTTGTAAAGTCACTGTCACTACTCTAGATGAGTATCGTCATCACCATTTATCGCTACGGTTGCGTATTACTTGTTATCATGACTCGTTACTCTTTTCATACCTAAATACAATATTGTCTGACTCGAACCACATTGACGTGAACAACCAACTATACACTTCCCTCGGGGAACGCATCTTCAGAGTTGCACCAATTCTTTCGACTTAATACGAGTCACGTTTGAGACGTCGTTACGTTTTGTTTATCTTAGATTTTCGCGATGACACGAAATTGAATCCATGGAGTGATGTGGGAATGGAGGTATGAGTTAGCATAATATAACTACACTCGATCAACGTAGTTATCTTACGGTAAGACATACCAAAGTTCTAGTGACGCGTGATGGTGGTTAGACTCGATCAACCTAAACACCACCATGTGCCATGTACATGACTTCATCTTTTCAGGTTTGGACATCCGAAAACTTCGAGAATATTTATAACAACCATACCGGGGACACACCTTCAAATATTTGTCAAATTATATTTATGCTTCCGAATGAATTGCCGATTCCATTCGATTTCAACCGTATGTCACACGGGTATACTAGCTCGTCCTCGCACAGTCTTATTGACTAACTACAACTTACTCGTTATGCTCACATCGGGGCGGAAACTTCTTTTGCATCACCCTCGTACTTCCGGTTCAGGAGGTCCTTATTCTAAATTCCCAATGGAGAGAGACTCTCCACGTTATACTAGTATTCACCTCGAGGGTGAATAGTTCCGACGAACGTTTTTCTTTCAGAAACCGAGGAGAACTTGCCCCGACGAACGTTTTTGGAAACCGATAAATCTTCCGCGACGCGAATTTTCTTGAGAAACTTGTCTTAGCTAACGTTTTCAATTCCTAGCAAACTTGTTCAATATGCCTTAGGGAAATATACCTCGTTTCGGATCGAGATCCTCGTTTCACTTCTAGATTTTGGAGTGCCTTACAAAAAGCCTCGGGACCGCGTTTAGACATGAGTACCGCGTACCATCCACAACCCGACGGACCGAACAAACATACGATTTAAGTCTTGAAAACCATAATACGAATTTGTATTACCAACTTCAAATTTACTTGAGAAAAGTATTTTCCTTAACCGAATCCTCATACTACAATGATTTTCATTCGATTTTTAACGTCACTCCTTTTGAAACCACATGTGACCGGAAACGTCATTCTCCTTTGTCGAACCAAGTAAACGATGATCAATTCACCGGGGCCGAGGTTATTCATGAGGAACCGAGAAAATTTATTCATATTCAGGTAAAACCCTACGCGACTCGTAATCACCAAGAGCTACGCCAATGTTAGACGTAAACATTTCAAATTCCACGTGGGAAACCGCGTCGCGTTAAGAGTCGCACCTTGGAAAGGTGCAATCCGTTTCGGGAAAACGTAGGAAGCTAAATCTGCGATATTTTGATCCTTTAAATTCTTGGGGTGTTTTGGACCCGTCGCTAGCCGTTTAGACTTTTCCGACTCATTTTGGGTCTCCGTTTATCCTACATTCGATGTATCAACTCAAAGACGTGTTTGGCGAAACAAGAACTTGTCATTCCTTTTCGATAAGCTTACTATCGACGATAAACTTCATTCCTAGGAGTACCGGTTGAAACCATGAATCGTGAAACCAAACTTCAATCCAACGTAAAAATCCCGACCGTCGAAGTTCGTTGAAATACCCTAGGACGTACTTCTCCCTCACTCGTAGAATTGGCAACGCAAGATCTCGAGGAAGATTCAACAACTACTACTTCCAACTAAATTTCGGGACGAAATTTCTTTTGAGTTGTGGATAATGTAACATCCCGCCTTTTTCCGTTAAATTTATTTTTAACACCGTCTTTTTCTTTTAAATAATACCTTTCGTTATTTAAATTCGTAGTTTCCGTTGACTAACGTTTATAATATTCTCGTTATTTAATTATAACATCACTCGTCTACTCGAGCGTTTTTAAAATATTCGTTTGGTTAAATCCCGCACCCGCTTCTAAACTCGAGGGACTAAAATTGACACGGGGCAAACTAGTTGACTAGGTCAACTAGTCCACCCCAATCACCACCATTCAATCCCTCCATCTCTCTCTCTTTCTTTTTTTTTTCTCTCAAGAACACAAACATAATTCATCATCTAAATTCGGATCGGGAAGCAAACTTCAAAACAAATTACATATTCGTGATCCTCTCATCATCCTCTTCGATTTGGTACCAATTTCATCCATTTTGGGTAACATTTCTAAAACACTAAATTTCTCTAAATTCGTTTTATATACTTGAAATTGTGTTAGTTAGTGTCTATGGCTCGTGTGTAACATGAATATATGTTTTGTTTGCTCGATTTGTGGTTTGGAGTAACTAGTTTGAGTTTTTGAAATGGGTTTGCTTAATCCTTGATTTTGGATGAGTTAATGTTGTTAGATTGTTAAAGTGCATGTTTTAATTGTGTTACTAGTATCATTAGCTACATTTTGATGTGTAGGTTGATTAAGAAAACTTCAAAAACCCGATTAATGATTTCTTTTGATGTTTGACTAGGGTTTGATAGTTCTTGACATGAACTTTTGGATGCTTAAATGCCATGGAATGTTAATTGTTAGTGTTTAGTAGTAATGTATGCTTCATTACCTTCGAAACGGCATATCATATGTGTGAATTGGATTCCCGAAACTTAAAATGCAATTGATGAACTTGAAACTTTGAAAATGGACTTTTAAATGATCACTTGACGAGAAATCGGTTATGGAAAATGTTGTTTTTGTTTGATGAAACATGTTTAGTTGTGTTCCTTGTCAAAAGAGCTTTCCAACGGTATAAGATACGCTTTCTAATTGTTTACGGTTTGAGTTTTGCGTTTGTTTGAAATTTTACCAAGCCTTGAACAAGTGAAACAGGCCTGGGACCAGGCCACGGCCATTGTCGCGGCGCGACAGGCCTGGCCGCGGCGCGACATAAGCCGCGTCCAGATTCTGTTTCCCTTGACCTTTTTACTAAAAATGTTTGACATGTTCTAGACCTCCAATTTACATGCAACTTGTTTTAACATGCTTATATATGAATAACTAGCATAGAAAAATAGTTCGGGACCCGACCCGAACGTGTTGACTTTTTCGTTGACTTTGACCAAGTTTGACTTTTAGTCAAACTTAACCAAACTTTTATACAATCGTTCTAACATGCTTTTATACTTGATTCTTGCATGAAACTTGACAACGTGATTCACATGCTATACTTAATCGAGTCGTAACGAGCCATAGGACTAATTGAACACATTTCACCCGACCTTGTGTCGTAACCGGTTAATTGATATAACTTACTTGTTTAGGTCAAGGCTAAGCAACTTTCATGCACACGTTTACTTTGTGAAGTACATTTATACTCGTGCACTCGAGGTGAGATCATAGTCCCACCTTTTCAACAACTTTTTATACTTTTAAATTGTGGGCTGAGAAACATATACTTTGTTACATTTTGTGCTACTTACTTTTATACTTTGAACACAAGTACAAGGAAAACAAACATTCCACAGCGAGTTAGAACAAAAATCCTCAATTCGATTATCATTAGTTACACTTGCAGGGTGTAAGCGAGAACTTATATTGTGTGGCCATACGGGTTTGACAAACCCTCATTACGGACGGTTCGCTACCGTCTACGGATGAAATATATTTTCGGGAAACAGTGTATGTTCTAACACTATTGTGATGGGGTTCTATGGAAGGAAACGTTAAGTCTTGATAATTGGGTGCTCGCGAACCAACTTTTGGAATGCAACTTTTGGATGATCAATTTATGGAAATACTAAATCTTGTGGTTCAAAATATAACGTTTACAAATACACCTATGATTTCACCAACGTTTTTCGTTGACAGTTTTCTATATGTTTCTCAGGTTCATACTTGGCTATTTGATACATGCTTCCGCGTACACTCATACTTGCTTGGAGTCGAGCATACATACATACATACGCTAGGGATAGCACTTTTGGATTCAAACTTTTGTTTACATACTTACGCTATTTATAGCAACTGTGTTTTTCAACTTATATTATGTCGCAAGTTATTTCATTTATACTTTATGACTTTTGTAAACTTAGACTTGTTGTCGAACGGTTTTGTAAACTAAACTTGCAAGTCTTGTACCTTCCAAATGAATGCGACATAATTTTGGTCAAACGAGTCTCATATAGGGACTACGACCACGCAACGGGACCTAAGTTAACGGCGCCGTCAATAACGGTTTTGGTCGGGTCGTTACAGATGACAAGATGGAGAAGTTAGCAAGACTGTATTTGAAGGAAGTCGTCTCCAGACATGGAATACCAATCTCTATTATCTCTGATAGGGATGGCAGATTTATTTCAAGATTCTGGCAGACATTACAGCAAGCATTAGGAACTCGTCTAGACATGAGTACTACCTATCATCTACAAACTGATGGGCAGAGCGAAAGGACGATACAAACGCTTGAAGACATTCTACGAGCATGTGTTATTGATTTCGATAACAGTTGGGATCGACATCTACCGTTAGCAGAATTTTCCTACAACAACAGCTATCATTCAAGCATTGAGATGGCGCCGTTTGAAGCACTTTATGGTAGAAAGTGCAGATCTCCGATTTGTTGGAGTGAAGTGGGGGATAGACAGATTACGGGTCCAGAGATAATACAAGAAACTACCGAGAAGATCATCCAAATTCAACAACGGTTGAAAACTGCCCAAAGTCGACAAAAGAGCTACGCTGACATTAAAAGAAAAGATATAGAATTTGAAATTGGAGAGATGGTCATGCTTAAAGTTGCACCTTGGAAAGGCGTTGTTCAATTTAGTAAACGAGGGAAATTAAATCCAAGGTATATCGGACCATTCAAGATTATTGATCGTGTCGGACCAGTAGCTTACCGACTTGAGTTACCTTAACAACTTGCGGCTGTACATAACACTTTCCACGTCTCGAATTTGAAGAAATGTTTTGCTAAAGAAGATCTCACTATTCCGTTAGATGAAATCCAAATCAACGAAAAACTTCAATTCATCGAAGAACCCGTCGAAATAATGGATCGTGAGGTTAAAAGACTTAAGCAAAACAAGATACCAATTGTTAAGGTTCGATGGAATGCTCGTAGAGGACCCGAGTTCACCTGGGAATGAGAAGATCAGATGAAGAAGAAATACCCGCATTTATTTCCAGAAGATACGTCAACACCTCCAACTGCGTAAAATTTCGGGACGAAATTTATTTAACGGGTAGGTACTGTAGTGACCCGAACTTTTCCATGTTTATATATAAATTAAATGAAATTTTTATTTACATGATTAAGTGTTTCCAACATGTTAAGCAATCAAACTTGTTAAGACTTGATTAATTGAAATAGGTTTCATATAGACAATTGACCACCCAAGTTGACCGATGATTCACGAACGTTAAAACTTTTAAAAACTATATGATGACATATATATGGTTATATATATAGTTAACATGATATTATTATAAGTAAACATATCATTAAGTATATTAACAATGAACTACATATGTAAAAACAAGACTACTAACTTAATGATTTTGAAACGAGACATATATGTAACGATTATCGTTGTAACGACATTTAATGTATATATATCATATTAAGAGATATTCGTACATCATAATATCATGATAATATAATAATTTAAAAATCTCATTTGATATTATAAACATTGGGTTAACAACATTTAACAAGATCGTTAACCTAAAGGTTTCAAAACAACACTTACATGTAACGACTAATGATGACTTAACGACTCAGTTAAAATGTATATACATGTAGTGTTTTTATATGTATTCATACACTTTTGAAAGACTTCAAGACACTTATCAAAATACTTATACTTAACAAAAATGCTTACAATTACATCCTCGTTCAGTTTCATCAACAATTCTACTCGTATGCACCCGTATTCGTACTCGTACAATACACAGCTTTTAGATGTATGTACTATTGGTATATACATTCCAATGATCAGCTCTTAGCAGCCCATGTGAGTCACCTAACACATTTAGGAACCATCATTTGGCAACTAGCATGAAATATCTCATAAAATTACAAAAATATGAGTAATCATTCATGACTTATTTGACATGAAAACAAAATTACATATCCTTTATATCTAATCCATACACCAACGACCAAAAACACCTACAAACACTTTCATTCTTCAATTTTCTTCATCTAATTTATCTCTCTCAAGTTCTATCTTCAAGTTATAAGTGTTCTTCATAAATTCTACAAGTTCTAGTTTCCTAAAATCAAGAATACTTCCAAGTTTGCTAGCTTACTTCCAATCTTGTGGAGTGATCATCCAACCTCAAGAAATCTTTCTTATTTATAGTAAGATATCTTTATAATATAAGGTAATACTCATATTCAAACTTTGATTCAATTTCTATAACTATAACAATTTTATTTCGAGTGGAAATCTTACTTGAACTTGTTTTCGTGTCATGATTCTACTTCAAGAACTTTCAAGCCATCCAAGATCCTTTAAAGCTAGATCCATTTGTCTCTTTTCCAGTAGCTTTATCCAGAAAACTTGAGGTAGTAATGATATTCATAACATCATTCGATTCATACATATAAAGCTATCTTATTCGAAGGTTTAAACTTGTAATCACTAGAACATAGTTTAGTTAATTCTAAACTTGTTCGCAAACAAAAGTTAATCCTTCTAACTTGACTTTTAAAATCAACTAAACACATGTTCTATATCTATATGATATGCTAACTTAATGATTTAAAACCTGGAAACACGAAGAACACTGTAAAACCGGACATACGCCGTCGTAGTAACACCGCGGGCTGTTTTGGGTTAGTTAATTAAAAACTATGATAAACTTTGATTTAAATGTTGTTCTTCTAGGAAAATGATTTTTCTTATGAACATGAAACTATATCCAAAAATCATGGTTAAACTCAAAGTGGAAGTATGTTATCTAAAATGGTCATCTAGACGTCGTTCTTTCGACTGAAATGACTACCCTTACAAAAATAACTTGTAACTTATATTTCCGACTATAAACCTATAATTTTTCTGTTTAGATTCATAAAATAGAGTTCAATATGAAACCATAGCAATTTGATTCACTCAAAACGGATTTAAAATGAAGAAGTTATGGGTAAAACAAGATTGGATAATTTTTCTTGTTGTAGCAACGTGAAAATTGGTAACAAATCTATATTAATCATATCCTAGCTAACTTATATTGTATTATACATGTATTCTAATATATTATGTAATCTTGGGATACCATAGACACGTATGCAAATGTTTTGACATATCATATCGACCCATGTGTATATATTATTTGGAACAACCATAGACACTCTATATGCAGTAATGTGGGAGTTAGCTATACAGGGTTGAGGTTGATTCCAAAAATATATATACTTTGAGTTGTGTTCTAGCCTGAGACGTGTATAAACTGGGTCGTGGATTGATTCAAGATAATATATATCAATTTTTTTCTGTACATCTGACGTTGGACAACTAGTTGTAGGTTACTAACGAGGACAGCTGACTTAATAAACTTAAAACATCAAAATATATTAAAAGTGTTGTAAATATATTTTGAACATACTTTGATATATGTACATATTTGTTATAGGTTCGTGAATCGACCAGTGGCCAAGTCTTACTTCCCGACGAAGTAAAAATCTGTGAAAGTGAGTTATAGTCCCACTTTTAAAATCTAATATTTTTGGGATGAGAATACATTCAGGTTTTATAAATGATTTACAAAATAGACACAAGTACGTGAAACTACATTCTATGGTTGAATTATCGAAATCGAATATGCCCCTTTTTATTAAGTCTGGTAATCTAAGAATTAGGGAACAGACACCCTAATTGATGCGAATTCTAAAGATAGATCTATTGGGCCCAACAAGCCCCATCCAAAGTACCGGATGTGTTAGTACTTCGAAATTTATATCATATCCGAAGGAGGATCCCGGAATGATGGGGATATTCTTATATGCATATTGTTAATGTCGGTTACCAGGTGTTCACCATATGAATGATTTTTATCTCTAAGTATGGGATGTATATTGAAATATGAAATCTTGTGGTCTATTGTTACGATTTGATATATATATAGGTTAAACCTATAACTCACCAACATTTTTTGTTGACGTTTTAAGAATGTTTATTCTCAGGTGAATATTAAGAGCTTCCGCTGTTGCATACTAAAATAAGGACAAGATTTAGAGTCCATGTTTGTATGATATTATGTAAAAACTGCATTCAAGAAACATATGTCGATGTAATATATTCCTATTGTAAACCATTATGTAATGGTCGTGTGTAAACAGTATATTTTAGATTTTCATTATTTGATAATCTACGTAATGCTTTTGAAACCTTTATTGATAAAATAAAGGTTATGGTTGTTTTAAAAATGAATGCAGTCTTTGAAAAACGTCTCATATAGAGGTCAAAACCTCGCAATGAAATCAATTAATATGGAACGTTTATAATCAATATGAACGGGACATTTCAACCCCCCTCTTTGTGGTTGATTCTGACGTGTTGCGACCTAACGACACCCCACAAATAAAACCGTCCGTTCCGGCCATATCAAGAGGGAAGCTAGTTTTTGGTGCCGTTGCCGGGGAACTGGTATCAGACAATACTGCTCTCTATCAAACTTATTCACAAGCATTTAGTGGTGTCTAAGAAAGATAATTATACACGGACTTGGTTGTTGGATTTTCCGAATAGTCTCTAATTATATTGAGACCAAAAGGATCATGCCTCTCCGTAGTCGGCCTGGCCACTTGGTTTGTTGAATAGTTCGTGCGGAGCGTTGTGATAGAAGTACCAGGGAATTAGTAGCCAGAACCAAAAACATATTCAACCTTAGGATAGTTAGTTAAATTAGATTACTTTAAAATTAGATTACTTTAGAATTAGACTACCTTAGATTAAGACTACCTTAGAGTAGCTTAGCCTACCTTAGATTACTTTAGAAATTTAGTTCATCTGCTTAAAATTAAAAACAAAAGGCATACCCAGTGTATGACCCAAACCCGATCTAGACCAGGGCCGTTGTTATTCGTACCTGATCCAGGCGCAATAATCTCTAAAGCACGCAAGGAAGGTCGAGGAGGACCGATCAGATTTCCAGAGATTCAAGGACACTCATTCGAGTTAAAACATCATATCATCCACCTCATCCAGAATAGCTGTCAGTTTCATGGATTACTGAATGACGATCCTAATTTTCACCTTGATAAATTCATATCTCTTTCGAACTCCTACAAACAGCCAGGGATAGGACAAGATATAGTCCGGCTATACTTGTTTCCTTATTCTCTCACTCATCATGCTCAAACCTGGTTTAAAGGACTGGAAAAAGATTCCATCACGTCATGGACGGAGATGGCTACTAAATTCCTAACCAAATATTTCCCTCCTTCTAAACAAACCAAACTAAAGAATAACATCATTAACTTCAAACAAAGTTACGATGAATCTCTTTACACTGCATGGAAGCGATTCAAAACCCTGCTGAAAAAATGCCCTAATCACCAGCTAGAACGGTCAGCCCAAATATGTACCTTCTACAATGGTCTTACGGTAAATCATAGGACGACGATCGATGCAGCAGCTCAAGGGAATCTGATGAACCAAACCGCAGACGAAGCATGGGAATTGCTCGAGAACATGACAATGCATCATCATGACTGGAACAGTGGTGAAACAACTTCATCATCTGCCTCACTTTCTGCACTTAACAATCAAACGGAGGCCATCAAATCCCTCACGGATAAGATGGAATCTCTCGCTAAACAACTCGGAGAATTGAAGACGCAGCCGCAGCAGGTCAATCAAGCTCAGGATTGTGTTAATTGTACTAACCCGCAACCCACTGAAGAATATCAAGTTGAGTACGAAAACCCTGACGGTTCAGTCTGTTACGTTCAATACCCCGCTCGCCCTCCAAATCTCGGACTCAACCAACAACTTAGGGTTAATCAATTCCAGCAAGGCAACCAGCCTTTTCGCTATCGATACCCACCTTATCCAGCCCAACAATCTCAATTGACCTATGATCAACCACTTTCACTCACTGGTTCAACAGTCGAGGAAAATTCCCCTACCACCCAGATTACAAAAGCAACTAACCCCACTCTCGGAGTTGATGATCAGTTGACTCAGTTCATTCAAGGACAACAACAGCTAAATCAGAGAACTTCAGCCAGACTAGATCAGACGGAGATACTAATGAGAAATCAATTGGCTCTACTCAAAAGTCTGGAGACGCAGCTCTGACAGTTATCGCAACGCCTTGAAACTCGACCACAGGGAAGGTTACCAAGTAATAACATCTAAAATCCCCACACAGAGGAAGCTAAGCAAATGGATTCCGTAGTCCCAGAGGAAGAACAATGGAGAAGGTCAGCTAGACACAAGAACAAATCGACATATACTCAGAAGCTGACCCCTGCAACTCTAGTTCGTGTACCCTATCCTGGAAGTCAATAGGAGGAACCATCCAAGCTTGATTCCTTCAAACTTGATGGAAGATTCCTGGACACTATGTCCAAAGTCCCCAACCAGAAGAGATTCATCCAAAGGCTTCTCTCTACAAAGAAGAGGATACCAGATTCTAACAAAATTCCACTGAGTAAAGAATGCTCTGCATTACTCAGAAACTCTCTACCACCAAAGCTAGGAGATACGGGCCGATTCATTTTTCCGTGTTCAATCTACCAATCTGGAATCATTCATGCGCTAGCAGATTTAGGAGCAGGTATCAACATAATCCCCTACTCTCTGTACAAGAGATTAGAGTTAGGAGACTTGTCACCAACTAAAATGACAATCCCACTTGCCGATCACACAATTCGATATCCTAAGGGCATAGTTGAGAACGTCTTGGTGAAAGTCGACAAATTCTTATATCCTACGGATTTCGTAGAAATGGATATTAAGGAAGACCTACACACGCCAGTTGTGATGACCCGGAAATTTCCGATCAAATTTAAACTTTAATCTTTATATGTTTCCTGCACGATAAGTAAAATCTATAATGTTGAGTCTCGAGAACTTTGAAACTATATTCATGTCATCAATTACCCTTTTGACTATGCCCGATGATTCACGAACAGTTGTGTGTAAATAAATATGTAAATATATATACGTATATATATACGTATATATATATATATATATATATATATATATATATATATATATATATATATAGGATTGCTATCAATAATTATTATATTGTAATACAATAAATGTTATCATGTAACATGTAAAATAATCATTAAATATTACTTAATTAATAAACTAATATCTTTTAACATTATCATAATTATTATTTTCAGTAGTATTAATATTACCATATATAAAACATAATATGAAAATTGATTCATTTGATTGGTTATATTATCATTAGTAATATTATTAATAGGTATTATTATTACCATTATCATTATGAATTGTTGGTATTATTATTAATACTAATATCATAATTACTAGTATAATTATCATAAATTATTATTATTATTAGTAACATTAGTATTAATATTATTAATCCAATTATTATTAATAGTAGTATTAGTGATATTATTATTATGACTTGTTATTAATATTACTCTTATTATTATTATTATTATTATTATTATTATTATTATTATTATTATTATTATTATTATTATTATTATTATTATTATTATTATTATTATTATTATTATATTATTATTATTATTTTTGGATTATTAATATTATTACTAATATTATAAATTTTATTATTATTATTTATATGATTATTATTAGTATTAATATTATTATTAAAATATGTATATATATAGATTATGATCAAGTACATATACCTGTATAAAATACTGTTAAACATATAAATACATACAGCTATATACGTATATACATAAACTTTCGATTATATACACATGTATACAGAAATCTATGTATTCAGTTTCCCATCTATATCAAACTGTTTTATAAATATTTTTTTACTACAACCTGGTGCGGATCATTCCAATTAGTCATATTAACATACAAAAGCTATTAGGATCGTTTGTTTTATTCTGAATGATTTATCTGGGTCGTACCAATCAAACTAGTAAACAGCTGTTAATTGAGTCATGATAGATGTGATTGCATCTAATAACATCAATATAATCTTTTGATAACATAATTCATAATTCGAAGGAAAAACATAGAAATTCAAACCCACAACCCGTCTCCTTCTCTCTCGACTAAAAATAACCAAGAATAACCATTAACCACCATGTCACCTCAAACCATCTCCACCATGAGCCACCACTTATATTTCCTGTTTCAAAACAAAGACAACCCGAAACCAATTAAAACCACATAATCCACCACCTTTCAAACATAACCACAAAGACACTCCATCTCGATCACCAAACCAACACTATGAGGCACCAAGAAATCGATACTACCCTTCTATTTTCTGTTCTTGTCGCTGAAACATTCATTGTTCCTACTAAACTGCTGCTATTACACCTTTTCTTTGTTTTTCCGTTAAACCACCACCGCCACTAGATCACCAACTCATAATCAAATGAACTGAAGAAAAACAAGATAACAAACATAAATATTATTGTTATATAAAGAAAAAGGAATACGTTAGGTGTGGGAATATGTCACGGCTACAACAGCCATACCTCTTTGAGGTTTATGTTGTCAAACCTGGAATAGGAGTAGGATATTTATACGGTGCATAATCAAAAAGGCAAGAGGAACAAAGAAATATGGCCGACCAAGAAGGGGACCTATCGATTAAAGTTCCACTAACTTATGCCATGCGATTTTTTTAAACGGATAATAATAATGATATGTTACGTTTGATCTGCCAAGAAACCAAGCAATTCAATTACTATTGGGCCGACATTTTCCTAAAATATAAACCACTTACAGTAAAGTAATTGATAGTGGATTACATAGGATAAAGGGTATAGCTAGGTGACGTTCTATTCTTTTATTTTTTTCCCCGGACGAAACAACTTTTCTTTCAATTTGGATATGTGGGCCGCATGGGACTAGTAGGCTTATGAGTGATATCGGACCAAGGTCCATTTCCATTTTATGGTGTAGGCCGTAACCTTTATTGTGTATTGGGCCGAGTTCTATATTAAGTTGTTGAACTGAGATGTTGAGATGGAAGAAAAGAATTGTCGGGTTTAAAAGATTAAACATACGGTGATGAGGTGATATTTGATGCGATGATGCTAGATGATGATACTAATGATTTAGATGATGATCATGTAAAATGATTATGATTGTGATTAGAATTAAGATAATGGGTATGATTATGATAACGATGATAGAAGTGATTAAGATGATGATCATGATTTATGATGATAATCGATGTTGATAATGATGATCGTATTGTTAATTATACTTCTGAATCGATGAGAGTACACGATGATGATATCGATGATGAGTGATTATGTTGATCTTAATAAAGAAGAAAGCACTGATAGATTTTCGGGTTATATATTTTTGTCTGTGATCCAAGTCAGAAATGAAATAGATAGAGTATTGGTTAGGGGTGAGCTTGCTTATTCAAGAGGTCGAGGGTTCAATCCTCGGCCATGGCATATTTTTTTTAAAAAAAGAAGAAGACGAGGGACTGACGATTATATAGGTTACATAAGATAAACTCGGGATTTATTCAGAAAAATGAGTAGAACAAGTGGTTTAGGAGTGTTTGCGTTATTCTGGAGGTCACGGGTTCGAGCCCTGCCTGTGACAAATCTTTTTAGAAAAGCTTACACTTGAGGTAGTTATTAAATTTTTATTATTACTTCCTTATTATTATTATTGTTATTGTTATGTTATTATTATTAATTATAAGTTATTATTATTAATTTTGATTACTATTATTATTATAATTATTATTATTATCAAGTTTAGAATTATAGGTATTAGAAGCATTATTATCCTTAGTAATTTTAAAAGTAGTATTATTAGTATGATTATAGTTACAAAAATTGAATATTATTATTATTATTATTATTATTATTATTATTAAGTATGATGAATCCTAGGGTTATTATTATTATTATTATCATTATTTTCATTAATATTAGTATTAGAAACAATTTTGTAACTATTAGTATTATTACTAACAATATCAATATTTTTATTATTAATATTTTACATAACTACATATATATCAAACTTATTAATATTATTTATATAAATATTTACATATAACAAACTATTGATTTTAAATATAACACTAAACAATTATATATATAAATATGGATATATTAATATAACTATATAAATAATAATTATTTTGAATATAAACACCAATTAAATATATAATATATAAATTAATATATAAATAAATTGTTCGATTACAAGAATATGTTTTAATAAATATATGAATAATATAGGTTCGTGAATCCGAGGTCAACCCTACACTTGTTAAATGACGTCATATGTATTTTTACTACAAAATACAGTATGGTGAGTTCATTTGCTCCCTTTTACTCTTTACATTTTTGGGACTGAGAATACTTGCTCTGTTTTTACAACTGCTTTATTAAATACTTTTGAAATATGTTTTGAACTGCGAATACATGAAATGCTTTTATAAATGTTTGACGAGATAGACACTAGCAAAACATTCCTCGAATGAATTATTATGCAGACAGAAGTTCTGCGGATTATTATTAAGTTATGTGGACATGATAATTGCCACCGTTGAATTAGGTGGACATGATAATTGCCACCGTTGAATTATGTGGACATGATAATTGCCACCGTTGAATTATGTGGACATGATAATTGCCACCAATTGATATGAATGTTATGTATCGAGTGAATGATTTTATACACCGGTTATGTGTATGTTATTTTTGTGCACGAGATATGTGTACGGTTACTAAGATTTATGAAACATGGTTTCGTACACGACAAAGGTGTACTGTATTTAAAAGATATCGCATGTACATTACAAGTGGGTATAGGATTCGGGCACATTTGTATCATGCACCATTTAAAACTTGTGGTCTATCAAAATGATGAATTTTATTGTTTTATGATAAACTTATAAACTCACCAACCCTTTTGGTTTACACTTTAAAGCATGTTTATTCTCAGGTTTGAAAGAAATCTTCCGCTGTGCATTTGCTCATATTAGAGATATTACTTGGAGTCGATCATCGCAATGGGACCAGATGTTGGTTACTTCGTCCAGATGGATTGGGATGGTGTATGATATGTGGTATCAGAGCGGTAGTCTTAGTGAACCAGGTCTGCATTAGTGTGTCTAACCGGTAGTTGTTAGGATGCATTAGTGAAGTCTGGACTTCGACCTAGTAGTTGTTAGGTTATATTAATGAGTCTGGACTTGAACCTAGTCCGCATATCAAAAGTTTTGCTTATCATTTCTTATCGAAAACTACCTGCTTATCATTCTTAGTCTAAACACGTCTTACTGCATTGATTGCATGAATAGTGTATAGACAAAATTCATATCTTGGCGTATCTGCTAATTCATATCTTAGCGTATCTGTTATTGTAAACTTTGCCTGACGTATTCCGTAAATTCTTCCGTAATTTACGAGATCTTCTGTACTATGTATAGGTATTCTATGTAATTAGAATATCATCCGATATCCGAAAATCATTTCATATCGAAAAATCCTTTATTCAATCGTACGCAATGGAACTCACCACTAGTTCAAGTCCCTCGGATTCCGATATGGAGTCCCACTCCAGCTCCGAAAGCAGCGTCACCAGAACGAATCAATCAATCATCCATCCCCAATTCATCTGATGAGTTCGTAGTCGACTTAACCAATGGAAACGAGAAGAAGATGATCCCTTCCATTAACCAAATTGCTCTCTTGGCGAAGAACCTGAAGCACTTACCGGTGAACCTATTAGAAACACCAATTCCACCCTCATTTTCCGAATATTTCGCTATGATTATATACTATCTCAAATTCAAAACCCTATTCACTCGCTCGTTCCTACCGACAATCATTTCGGAGTAATAAGTCAACTAGCTTCGCATCCGAGTTGTAGCCTTGAAAAATATGGTGCAAAATGTACAAGTTTCAGCCACATTACTGGCATCAACAGTACCACCAACAACAACATCCGCATCCCAATCCTCAATTTCACAATCTGTCCCACGAACATCAACATCATACGCACCATGGATACCAAGGAGTACCAACAGCAATTAACAATGAAGTATTGAACCATAACTTCATTAATATTCTGCGAAGAATATGTGGTTCCTAACAGTTTTAGAGATTACTTATTCTAGCTCAAACCGAAAATCAAATGAGTCTAATATTATATTGACTCATTAAATTCATGATTACATCTGAAGAAAATATATATGTAAGTATATTTTCATAAAGATTTTGATTAAAAATTCTTTTGTACAAACTGTTAATGATGAAAATATTTTAACGGGTAGGTAATACCCGAGGAATATTTAAGATTCCACATTAATAAGTTACACTGTACATTCTTCAAATCTGATTCAACAGTCATTTCCTATCCTACTTACATCCACAGATAAATGAATCCGTTCACCACAGAATAACCATTTCCATTCAAATTTCATATTTGGATTTTGACCTATCAGAATCCAACAAGTGGCATAATGAAGAAAACATTTGACGGAATAAAATTTGTTAGAAACAAACAAATTAACTATGAGAAATTTTGTTAAGAATCCACGCTAACAAAATCCTAGCTAACTGTGGACTAATCAACTAAGGACTACCAACAGTGGACAATTAAAATGAATTAAAATATTGATTATAACATATGAAACTAAACAATTCTTCAAGTTTGTCACTTGATTTCATCTTAAACCTCATTTGTATCTTGACGATTACAATCTGCGTTCAAACCTTTCATGATTCTTGAAAACACATCAATTGAGAGGATGAACCAACCGCACTTCATCTATGTAAGAAGAGATTGATGCATATAGTTATGCACTTGAAAACTCTCGGAACCTGAGTAAACGTTTAACACGTATCTGTGCAAATTCCTTTAGTGTTATTATTACCCAAAATAACTTGGAAATTCCTTTCAAAGTAGCAAATTTTGTCACGGCTCCAGCAAATCAACTTCGAATTTTTGTTCGAAACAACCTTATTATCACCTTGATTTATATGTATGCTCTTTTATTGTTACCGGGGAACCTTTTATATGTCACCATATTACCATCAGCGTTTAATCATCTAAAAACACAATTCCCCTGAAACCACCTCAGGTTGATAACCGATGATTCAGATATCGTAGCATTAAATGCAGAGGAAACAGAAAAATTGTAGATGGTCTAAACGGCCAAAAGTCGATGATAAAGAAAGGAGTGTTAGGAACGCTCGATAGAAAATTTGGTACTGAAAAACAGATTGAACAAACCATGAAGGAGACCAAGGCCAAATACAAGGACCATACCATATATTCAAAGAAACCAGGTAATTCTGGATCAGATGAAACCTTCAACGAATATCTAGCTCCGTACTCATGTTAAAATCTTGCGGAAAATCCTTCTTCATCAACCATCGAACTTAGAAATTCGAAAATATCATCATAAATATCTTCGATATTTCTGAGGATATTTTCATAAATATTCTCATCCGAAATTGTTTATCTCTTCGCGATATCAGTGTTACATCAGAAAGGAAAACTGTTTTAGTTTCTAAATTCTGAGAAATTCGAATCTAAAATATGAATGTTTTTGAAGTAGTGTTGGGAACTGATGCATGAGTTAGTATAATATAATGACACTTGATCAACGTGATTATATTACAGTAATTCATGCTGAGTTTCTAATGGAATATGATGATTCACAGAACATACCATCATCATGTGCCATTTACACGACTCTTACATTCTCTTCAATCTCCAAGTACATTAAGAATATATCTTCTTGATAGTTTTATCTTTTAGGATATTCTGGTAATTTACCAAATCAAGATCGTGCCATTACGATTTCCTTCTTAGAACATTAACAATGTTCATTCCGAAATTCATATCTGCAAATTCTGGACCATTACTCGCTTTACCAGAGGTCGAGAAGAGAATAGAAAGGCAAAAAAGCTTTGAAACATAAGGGGAGATATAAAGCCCAACGACAACCCGGAAATTACAAACCGTGCATATCAATACGTATTGCCACGTAAAGGCACGGGAAAGTTAATAACACTATAACCCCAAGGTAATGGTAGAAGAAAATAACTTCCTCCGGTGGCAGGTGAAAAAGAAGAATGATAGATATGAAAGTCAGGATTATATAAAAAAAATCAGAACTGGATGAAACATTTTAACGAATGCTTTAAAGTATGGGTTGAGGGAGAAAGAATAGAATGTGTGAGTTGTAAGAAAACGAAGGGGGTGAATTTATAGTAAAATATCTGACAAAGCAATCAAAACGGATGATCGCATTTAAAGCGGATCCTAATTTCCTTAATTATCGAAGAATCAAATCTTGTTACTAAGATCTTCCCCAAATCTCTTGAACTCTGGAAATCAACCTGTCTACGTCAAAAGATATGACAAATCTATACCTACTCCTTTCACTCTTTGGTGATAGCTTCACGCGTACTCTTCACAACATCAAATGGTGTTATCCATATTATTCAATTATGATAAAACTCTAATTATCAACTAATATTTATCATAAAAACATTCTAATTGTTATCCATGACGACCTCTATCAAATTTCGGGGACGAAATTTCTTTAACGGGTAGGTACTGTGATGACCCGGAAATTTCCGATCAAATTTAAACTTTAATCTTTATATGTTTCCTGCACGATAAGTAAAATCTGTAATGTTGAGTCTCGAAAACTTTGAAACTATATTCATGTCATCAATTACCCTTTTGACTATGCCCGATGATTCACGAACAGTTGTGTGTAAATATATATATATATATATATATATATATATATATATATATATATATATATATATATATATATATATATATATATATATATATATATATATATATATTGGATTGCTATCAATAATTATTATATTGTAATTCAATAAATGTTATCATGTAATATGTAAAATAATCATTAAATATTACTTAATTAATAAACTAATATATTTTAACATTATCATAATTATTATTTTCAGTGTTATTAATATTACCATATATAAAACATAATATGAAAATTGATTCATTTGATTGGTTATATTATCATTAGTAATATTATTAATAGGTATTATTATTACCATTATCATTAAGAATTGTTGGTATTATTATTAATACTAATATCATAATTACTAGTATAATTATCATAAATTATTATTATTAGTAACATTAGTATTAATATTATTAATCCAATTATTATTATTAGTAGTATTAGTGATATTATTATTATGACTTATTATTATTATTATTATTATTATTATTATTATTATTATTATTATTATAATATAATTATTTTCGGATTATTAATATTATTACCAATATTATAAATTTTATTATTATTATTTATATGATTATTATTAGTATTAATATTATTATTAAAATATGTATATATATAGATTATGATCAAGTAAATATACCTGTATAAAATACTATTAAACATATAAATACATACAGCTATATACGTATATACATAAACTTTCGATTATATACACATGTATACAGAAATCTACGTATTCAGTTTCCCATCTATATCAAACTGTTTTATAAATATTTTTTTACTACAACCTGGTATGGATCATTCCAATTAGTCATATTAACATACAAAAGCTATTAGGATCGTTTGTTTTATTCTGAATGATTTATCTGGATCGTACCAATCAAACTAGTAAACAGCTATTAATTGAGTCATGATAGATGTGATTGCATCTAATAACATCAATATAATCTTTTGATAACATAATTCATAATTCGAAGGAAAAACATAGAAATTCAATCCCACAACCCGTCTCCTTCTCTCTCGACTAAAAATAACCAAGAATAACCATTAACCACCATGTCACCTCAAACCATCTCCACCATGAGCCACCACTTATATTTCCTGTTTCAAAACAAAGACAACCCGAAACCAATTAAAACCACATAATCCACCACCTTTCAAACATAACCACAAAAACACTCCATCTCGATCACCAAACCAACACTATGAGGCACCAAGAAATCGATACTACCCTTCTATTTTCTGGTCTTGTCGCTGAAACATTCATTGTTCCTACTAAACTGCTGCTATTACACCTTGTCTTTGTTTTTCCTTTAAACCACCACCGCCACTAGATCACCAACTCATAATCAAATGAACTGAAGAAAAACAAGATAACAAACATAAATATTATTGTCATATAAAGAAAAAGGAATACGCTAGGTGTGGGAATATGTCACGGCTACAACAGCCATACCTCTTTGAGGTTTATGTCGTCAAACCTGGAAAAGGAGTAGGATATTTATACGGTGCATAATCAAAAAGGCAAGAGGAACAAAGAAATATGGCCGACCAAGAAGGGGACCTATCGATTAAATTTCCACTAACTTATGCCATGCAATTTTTTTAAACGGATAATAATAATGATATGTTACGTTTGATCTGCCAAGAAACCAAGCAATTCAATTACTTTTGGGCCTACATTTTCCTAAAATATAAACCACATACAGTAAAGTAATTGATAGTGGATTACATAGGATAAAGGGTATAGCTAGGTGACGTTCTGTTCTTTTATTTTTTCCCCGGACGAAACAACTTTTCTTTCAATTTGGATATGTGGGCCGCATGGGACTAGTAGGCTTATGAGTGATATCAGACCAAGGTCCATTTCCATTTTATGTTGTAGGCCGTAAGCTTTATTGTGTATTGGGCCGAGTTCTATATTAAGTTGTAGAACTGAGATGTTGAGATGGAAGAAAAGAATTGTCGGGTTTAAAAGATTAAACATACGGTGATGAGGTGATATTTGATGCGATGATGCTAGATGATGATACTAATGATTTAGATGATGATCATGTAAAATGATTATGATTGTTATTAGAATTAAGATAATGGGTATGATTATGATAACGATGATAGAAGTGATTAAGATGATGATCATGATTTATGATGATAATCGATGTTGATAATGATGAACGTATTGTTAATTATACTTCTGAATCGATGAGGGTACACGATGATGATATCGATGATGAGTGATTACGTTGATCTTAATGAAGAAGAAAGCACTGATAGATTTTCGGGTTATATATTTTTTTCTGTGATCCAAGTCAGAAATGAAACAGATAGAGTATTGGTTAGAGATGAGCTTGCTTATTCAAGAGGTCGAGGGTTCAATCCTCGGCCATGGCATATTTTTTTTAAAAAAAGAAGAAGAAGAGGGACTGACGATTATATAGGTTACATAATATAAACTCGAGATTTATTCAGAAAAACGAGTAGAACAAGTGGTTTAGGAGTGTTTGCGTTATTCTGGAGGTCACGGGTTCGAGCCCTGCCTGTGACAAATCTTTTTAGAAAAGCTTACACTTGAGGTAGTTATTAAATTTTTATTATTGCTTCCTTATTATTATTATTGTTATGTTATTATTATTAATTATAAGTTATTATTATTAATTTTGATTACTATTATTATTATTATAATTATTATTATTATCAAGTTTAGAATTATAGGTATTAGAAGCATTATTATCCTTAGTAATTTTAAAAGTAGTATTATTAGTATGATTATAGTTACAAAAATTGAATATTATTATTATTATTATTATTATTATTAAGTATGATGAATCCTAGGGTTATTATTATTATTATTATCATTATTTTCATTAATATTAGTATTAGAAACACTTTTGTAACTATTAGTATTATTACTAACAATATCAATATTTTTATTATTAATATTTTACATAACTACATATATATCAAACTTATTAATATTATTTATATAAATATTTACATATAACAAACTATTGATTTTAAATATAACACTAAACAATTATATATATAAATATGGATATATTAATATAACTATATAAATAATAATCATTTTGAATATAAACACCAATTAAATATATAATATATAAATTAATATATAAATAAATTGTTCGATTACAAGAATATGTTTTAATAAATATATGAATAATATAGGTTCGTGAATCCGAGGTCAACCCTACACTTGTTAAATGACGTCATATGTATTTTTACTACAAAATACAGTATGGTGAGTTCATTTGCTCCCTTTTACTCTTTACATTTTTGGGACTGAGAATACTTGCGCTGTTTTTACAACTGCTTTATTAAATACTTTTGAAATATGTTTTGAACTGCGAATACATGAAATGCTTTTATAAATGTTTGACGAGATAGACACTAGTAAAACATTCCTCGAATGAATTATTATGCAGACAGAAGTTCTGCGGATTATTATTAAGTTATGTGGACATGATAATTGCCACCGTTGAATTATGTGGACATGATAATTGCCACCGTTGAATTATGTGGACATGATAATTGCCACCGTTGAATTATGTGGACATGATAATTGCCACCAATTGATATGAATGTTATGTATCGAGTGAATGATTTTATACACTGGTTATGTGTATGTTATTTTTGTGCACGAGATATGTGTACGGTTACTAAGATTTATGAAACATGGTTTCGTACACGACAAAGGTGTACTGTATTTAAAAGATATCGCATGTACATTACAAGTGGGTATAGGATTCGGGCACATTTGTATCATGCACCATTTAAAACTTGTGGTCTATCAAAATGATGAATTTTATTGTTTTATGATAAACTTATAAACTCACCAACCCTTTTGGTTTACACTTTAAAGCATGTTTATTCTCAGGTTTGAAAGAAATCTTCCGCTGTGCATTTGCTCATATTAGAGATATTACTTAGAGTCGATCATCGCAATGGGACCAGATGTTGGTTACTTAGTCCAGATGGATTGGGATGGTGTATGACACCAGTAGTATTAGGAAGACCTTTCATGAATACGGCTAGGACTGTCATTGATGTGTACATTCAAACCTTGATCTTGCGATCACATGGGAAGAGCGTGTAGTGACCCGAACTTTTTCATGTTTATATATATTAATTGAGATTGATATTTACATGATTAAATGTTTCCAACATGTTAAGCAATCAAACTTGTTAAGACTTGATTAATTGAAATATGTTTCATATAGACAATTGACCACCCAAGTTGACCGGCGATTCACGAACGTTAAAACTTGTAAAAACGACATGACGATATATATATATGGATATACATATGGTTAACATGAGATTATGATAAGTAAGTATCTCCATAAGTATATTAACAATGAGTTATATACATATAAACAAGACTACTAACTTAAGGATTTCGAAACGAGACATATATGTAACGATTATCGTTGTAACAACATTTAAATGTATATATATCATATTAAGATAGATATATTAATATATCATAATATCATGATAATATAATAATTTAATATCTCATTAGATATAATAAACAATGGGTTAACAACATTAATTGAGATCATTAACTTAAGGGTTTCAAAACAACACTTACATGTAACGACTAACGATGACTTAACGACTCAGTTAAAATGTATATACATGTAGTGTATTTAGATGTATTAAAATACTTTTAGAAGACTTCAATACATATATCAAAACACTCATACTTAACGAAAATGGTTACAGTTACTTTCCCATTCTTTTCTTTCATCAAGAATTCTAGTCGTATTCTTACCCGTATTATACACAGCTTCAAAACGTACTTACTATGGGTATATACCAATAGGAACTAGCATGAGATTCCACTTTTGATTATGTCATGTATGACTAATCAATTTTAACTTCTACTATGAGCTAGTCAACTAACTAGAACTCCTTTTAACCCTACTCACCACTCACCAATTACCACTCATCATTCACTCCATTTCACTTCCAATTCTCTTTCTAATTCTCTCTCAACACACACACACTATTATGAACGTATTTTTCCAGTAGTTAATCATCATCTTCATCAAAAATCACTTCAAGAATCAAGCTATAATCATCATAGGAAGAACACTTCAAGAACACTTCAAAAATCCCTTCAAGTTTACTAATTTACTTCCAAGCTTTCTAATCCATTCCAAGTAATCATCTAAGATCAAGAAACCTTTGTTATATACAGTAGGTTATCTTTCTTATTCAAGGTAATATTCATATTCAAACTTTGATTCAATTTCTATAACTATAAACTATCTTAATTCGAGTAAAAATCTTACTTGAACTTGTTTTTGTGTCATGATCCAACTTCAAGAACTTTCAAGCCATCCAAGATCCTTTGAAGCTAGATCATTTCTTGTCACTTCCAGTAGGTTTACCTACTAAACTTGAGGTAGTAATGATGTTCATAACATCATTCGATTCATATATATAAAACTATCTTATTCGAAGGTTTAAACTTGTAATCACTAGAACATAGTTTAGTTAATTCTAAACTTGTTCGCAAACAAAAGTTAATCCTTCTAACTTGACTTTTAAAATCAACTAAACACATGTTCTATATCTATATGATATGCTAACTTAATGATTTAAAACCTGGAAACACGAAAAACACCGTAAAACCGGATTTACGCCGTCGTAGTAACACCGCGGGCTGTTTTGGGTTAGTTAATTAAAAACTATGATAAAATTTAATTTAAAAGTTGTTATTCTGAGAAAATGATTGTTATTATGAACATGAAACTATATCCAAAAATTATGGTTAAACTCAAAGTGGAAGTATGTTTTCTAAAATGGTCATCTAGACGTCGTTCTTTCGACTGAAATGACTACCTTTACAAAAACGACTTGTAACTTATTTTTCTGACTATAAACCTATACTTTTTCTGTTTAGATTCATAAAATAGAGTTCAATATGAAACCATAGCAATTTGATTCACTCAAAACGGATTTAAAATGAAGAAGTTATGGGTAAAACAAGATTGGATAATTTTTCTCATTTTAGCTACGTGAAAATTGGTAACAAATCTATTCCAACCATAACTTAATCAACTTGTATTGTATATTATGTAATCTTGAGATACCATAGACACGTATACAATGTTTCGACCTATCATGTCGACACATCTATATATATTTCGGAACAACCATAGACACTCTATATGTGAATGTTGGAGATAGCTATACAGGGTTGAGGTTGATTCCAAAATATATATAGTTTGAGTTGTGATCAATACTAAGGTACGTATACACTGGGTCGTGGATTGATTTAAGATAATATTTATCGATTTATTTCTGTACATCTAACTGTGGACAACTAGTTGTAGGTTACTAACGAGAACAGCTGACTTAATAAACTTAAAACATCAAAATATATTAAAAGTGTTGTAAATATATTTTGAACATACTTTGATATATATGTATATATTGTTATAGGTTCGTGAATCAACCAGTGGCCAAGTCTTACTTCTCGACGAAGTAAAAATATGTGAAAGTGAGTTATAGTCCCACTTTTAAAATTTAATATTTTTGGGATGAGAATACATGCAGGTTTTATAAATGATTTACAAAATAGACACAAGTACGTGAAACTACATTCTATGGTTGAATTATCGAAATCGAATATGCCCCTTTTTATTAAGTCTGGTAATCTAAGAATTAGGGAACAGACACCCTAATTGACGCGAATCCTAAAGATAGATCTATTGGGCCTAACAAACCCCATCTAAAGTACCGGATGCTTTAGTACTTCAAAATTTATATCATATCCGAAGGGTGTCCTGGAATGATGGGGATATTCTTATATATGCATCTTGTTAATGTCGGTTACCAGGTGCTCACCATATGAATGATTTTTATCTCTATGTATGGGATGTGTATTGAAATATGAAATCTTGTGGTCTATTGTTAGTATTTGATATATATAGGTTAAACCTATAACTCACCAACATTTTTGTTGACGTTTAAAGCATGTTTATTCTCAGGTGAATATTAAGAGCTTCCGCTATTGCCTACTAAAATAAGGACAAGATTTGGAGTCCATGTTTGTATGATATTGTGTAAAAACTGCATTCAAGAAACTGATTTCGATGTAACATATTTGTATTGTAAACCATTATGTAATGGTCGTGTGTAAACAGGATATTTTAGATTATCATTATTTGATAATCTATGTAAAGCTTTTTAAACCTTTATTTATGAAATAAAGGTTATGGTTTGTTTTAAAAATAAATGCAGTCTTTGAAAAACGTCTCATATAGAGGTCAAAACCTCGCAACGAAATCAATTAATATGGAACGTTTTTAATCAATAAGAACGGGACATTTCAGTTGGTATTCGAGCGTTAGTCTTAGAGAACCAGAATTTTGCATTAGTGTGTCTTATCGAGTTTGTTAGGATGCATTAGTGAGTCTGGACTTCGACCGTGTTTACTTGAAAAATGATTGCTTAACAAATTTTGTTGGAAACTATATATTTTTAACATGTGAATATTATGTGATATATTAATCTCTTAACGCGTTTGATATTATGTGATAGATGTCGACCTCTAGAACAAGTCCCATTGACTCACCTAATAATAATGAAGAGTCAAATGTAAATTGGAATGATTCGTGGACTGATTCACAAGTTCCCGAAGAGGAACCGTAAGAAGAGTCGGAACCAGAAGAAGAATCGGAACCGGAAGAAGAATCGGAACCGGATGAAGAAATAGAACCGGTGGGGGAAATAATAAAACGGTTAAGTAAAAGAAAATCCTCAACCAACCGACCAAGGTTAATTATGGTCAATGGTGTTTCTGCTAAGGAAGCAAAATATTGGGAGGATTACCAATTCTCCGATGAATCGGATTCTGACGAGAATTCCGATGATGTTATAGAAATTACCCCAACTGAATTTAAAAAGGCAAAAGAAAATAATAAGGGAAAGGGCATAAAAATAGAGAAATCTAATTCCAACCCCGATGAACTTTATATGTATCGTCAACCCCCGAAGTCCTTAAGTTGTAACAATGACCCGGGAACCTCTAAACCACCAGGTTTTTCTAAACCAATGTGGAAAACGACGGCTCGTATTAGGGGAACATCATATATCCCTAGAAACTTGGCAAAACGAACCAAAACCGAAGAAGAAGAAACAAGCGAGTCGGAATAAGATACTTGTATTCGTGTGGTGTAATATATGTAATATAGTGTGCTTATGCTTTATGATATATGTAAAAATTGCTTGTATTAATAAGTATTTTTTTTATGAATCTAACTCTTGTCTATTTTACAGTATAAAAACACAAAATGGATAGACAACCCAATATTTTAAGAGACCTACCTGGAGACATGATTGATGAAATCTTGTTTAGAGTCGATCAGAATTCTTCGGCACAACTATTTAAGGCGAGATCAGTTTGTAAGACATTCGAAGAACGTTCCAAGAATGCCTTGGTTTATAAAAGGCTTTCGTTCGAAAGATGGGGGATATCACATTGGGAAATCCATAAGTTACGATGTGTTTACTTTGACGCATATATTGCGGGGAACCCAAATGCTATTTTACGCAATGGGTTAAGAAATTATTTTGACTCAATATATCCGAATATTGGACTTCGTGATTTAGAAAAAGCGGCTAACATGCAACATAAAGAAGCATGTTATGCTTACAGATTAGTAATGTTCGCTTCTCACCAAAGTGAGAACAAGAACATCGGCCTACAACTATTAAACAAAACGTTCCCACAAGTGACGGAGTCGGTAATTGGGGTAAGAAATGAGGTTTTTAGATTGTTACGGGACTGTTGGACATTACGTAACCCTCGTCCCTTTGACGACGTTACAACACGCTGTCTTATCAACGGCCATAACGGTTATGTTCCACAAGACCAAGGATGGGAAGTAGTCCTAGTAAAACCAGAATGCATGACTTGTTTCTGGACGTATGAATTACGTGTCTTTATTGCCTTTGCTGAACGACTTGTGTACTAGCTAGAATTATCTTCACAACTATCTTGTATCAAAGTTATTGTGTGCTATATTTCATGCTTTATGTAAAATAAGCGGTATTGTAAGTTTGTAAAATATAGTATAAAAGTTTTAACGCGAAATATTATTATAATCAGTTTTTCATATAGAATTGTAGTAGTTGAATTGTATATTAGCTACTAAGTATGAACTTAACGGGTAGGTACTACCCGAATTTAAACTTATAAAACGCTAATATGAAGAAAAAGCTTTTATAAATGAGTTCATATTATGCTACGAAATACTATTAACTACTCTTAATATTCTGTATGATTAACTTGTTCCATTTGACTATTTTGAAGGAAATGGCACCGACTACTCGACACACCGTGAATATGAATGAAGAGGAATTCCGTACTTTTCTAGCTTCAAACATAGCCGTAGTACAGGCTGCGCTACATACCAACAATAACCTTGGATCTAGCAGTACAGGAAATCGTGTAGGATGCACCTACAAAGAATTCACTGCCTGCAAACCTTTGGAATTTGATGGAACCGAAGGACCGATCGGATTGAAACGGTGGACCGAGAAGGTCGAATCGGTGTTTGCCATAAGTAAGTGTACTGAAGAGGACAAAGTAAAGTACGCTACACATACCTTCACAGGTTCTGCGTTAACATGGTGGAATACCTATCTAGAGCAAGTGGGACAAGACGATGCGTATGCACTACCGTGGTCAGCATTCAAGCACTTGATGAACGAGAAGTACCGTCCCAGAACCGAGGTCAATAAGCTCAAGACAGAACTTAGAGGGTTACGAACCCAAGGATTTGATATTACCACGTACGAAAGACGATTCACAGAATTATGCCTATTGTGTCCGGGAGCATTCGAAGATGAGGAAGAGAAGATCGACGCGTTTGTGAAAGGATTACCGGAAAGAATCCAAGAAGATATAAGTTCACACGAGCCCGCCTCCATACAACAGGCATGTAGAATGGCTCACAAACTAGTGAACCAGATTGAAGAAAGAATTAAAGAACAGACTGCTGAAGAGGCCAATGTGAAGCAAGTCAAAAGAAAGTGGGAGGAAAACGGTGATAAGAATCACCAATACAACAACAACAGCAATTACAACAATAATCGCAACAATTATCCCAACAATCGCAACATCAATCGCAACTACAACAAACGGCCCAACAACAACAACAACAACAACAACAACAACTACAACAATCATCCCAACAACAATAATAACCGCAACAACAACAACAATCAGAAGCAGCTATGCCAAAGGTGTGAAAAGTATCACTCGGGGTTCTGCACCAAATTTTGCAACAAGTGTAAAAGAAATGGTCATAGCGCGGCGAAGTGTGAGGTCTACGGACCAGGGGTTAATAGAACGAAAGGAACAAATGGTGTCGGAATGAGTAATGGCGGAGCAAGTAGTGTCGGAGCAAGTTATGCCAATGTAGTTTGTTATAAATGTGGAAAACCGGGCCACATTATTAGAAATTGCCCGAACCAGGAGAACACGAATGGACAAGGCCGCGAAAGAGTTTTCAATATTAATGCGGCAGAGGCACAGGAAGACCCGGAGCTTGTTACGGGTACGTTTCTTATTGACAATAAACCTTCTTACGTTTTATTTGATTCGGGTGCGGATAGAAGCTATATGAGTAGAGATTTTTGTGCTAAATTAAGTTGTCCATTGACGCCTTTGGATAGTAAATTTTTACTCGAATTAGCAAATGGTAAATTAATTTCAGCAGATAATATATGTCGGAATCGAGAAATTAAACTGGTTAGCGAAACATTTAAGATTGACTTGATACCAGTAGAGTTAGGGAGTTTTGATGTGATAATCGGTATGGACTGGTTGAAAGAAGTGAAAGCAGAGATCGTTTGTTACAAAAATGTAATTCGCATTATACGAGAAAAAGGAAAACCCTTAATGGTGTACGGAGAAAAGGGTAACACGAAGCTACATCTTATTAGTAATTTGAAGGCACAAAAACTAATAAGAAAAGGTTTCTATGCTGTTCTAGCACACGTCAAGAAAGTACAAACTGAAGAAAAGAGCATCAATGATGTTCCTGTAGCAAAAGAATTTCCCGATGTATTTCCGAAAGAATTACCGGGATTACCCCCACATCGATCCGTTGAATTTCAAATAGATCTTGTACCAGGAGCTGCACCAATAGCTCGTGCTCCTTACAGACTCGCACCCAGCGAGATGAAAGAACTACAAAGCCAATTACAAGAACTTTTAGAGCGTGGTTTCATTCGACCAAGCACATCACCGTGGGGAGCTCCTGTTTTGTTTGTCAAGAAGAAAGATGGTACATTCAGGTTGTGTATCGACTACCGAGAGTTGAACAAACTTACCATCAAGAACCGTTACCCACTACCGAGAATTGACGACTTATTTGATCAACTACAAGGCTCGTCTATTTATTCAAAGATTGAATTACGTTCCGGGTATCATCAAATGCGGGTGAAAGAAGATGATATTCCAAAGACTGCTTTCAGAACACGTTACGGTCATTACGAGTTTATGGTCATGCCATTTGGTTTAACTAATGCACCAGCTGTATTCATGGACCTTATGAACCGAGTGTGTGGACCATACCTTGACAAGTTTGTCATTGTTTTCATTGATGACATACTTATTTACTCAAAGAATGACCAAGAACACGGTCAACATTTGAGAAAGGTGTTAGAAGTATTGAGGAAGGAAGAATTGTACGCTAAATTTTCAAAGTGTGCATTTTGGTTGGAAGAAGTTCAATTCCTCGGTCACATAGTGAACAAAAAAGGTATTAAGGTGGATCCGGCAAAGATAGAAACTGTTGAAAAGTGGGAAACCCCGAAAACTCCGAAACACATACGCCAGTTTTTAGGACTAGCTGGTTACTACAGAAGGTTCATCCAAGACTTTTCCAGAATAGCAAAACCCTTGACTGCATTAACGCATAAAGGGAAGAAATTTGAATGGAAGGATGAACAAGAGAAAGCGTTTCAGTTATTAAAGAAAAAGCTAACTACGGCACCTATATTATCATTGCCTGAAGGGAATGATGATTTTGTGATTTATTGTGACGCATCAAAGCAAGGTCTCGGTTGTGTATTAATGCAACGAACGAAGGTGATTGCTTATGCGACTAGACAATTGAAGATTCACGAGCAAAATTATACGACGCATGATTTGGAATTAGGCGCGGTTGTTTTTGCATTAAAGACTTGGAGGCACTACTTATATGGGGTCAAAAGTACTATATATACCGACCACAAAAGTCTTCAACACATATTTAATCAGAAACAACTGAATATGAGGCAGCGTAGGTGGATTGAATTGTTGAATGATTACGACTTTGAGATTCGTTACCACCCGGGGAAGGCAAATGTGGTAGCCGATGCCTTGAGCAGGAAGGACAGAGAACCTATTCAAGTAAAATCTATGAATATAATGATTCATAATAACCTTACTACTCAAATAAAGGAGGCGCAACAAGGAGTTTTAAAAGAAGGAAATTTAAAGGATGAAATACCCAAAGGATCGAAGCAGCATCTTAATATTCGGGAAGACGGAACCCGGTATAGGGCTGAAAGGATTTGGGTACCAAAATTTGGAGATATGAGAGAAATGGTACTTAGAGAAGCTCATAAAACCAGATACTCAATACATCCTGGAACGGGGAAGATGTACAAGGATCTCAAGAAACATTTTTGGTGGCCGGGTATGAAAGCCGATGTTGCTAAATACGTAGGAGAATGTTTGACGTGTTCTAAGGTCAAAGCTGAGCATCAGAAACCATCAGGTCTACTTCAACAACCCGAAATCCCAGAATGGAAATGGGAAAACATTACCATGGATTTCATCACTAAATTGCCAAGGACTGCAAGTGGTTTTGATACTATTTGGGTAATAGTTGATCGTCTCACCAAATCAGCACACTTCCTGCCAATAAGAGAAGATGACAAGATGGAGAAGTTAGCACGACTGTATTTGAAGGAAGTCGTCTCCAGACATGGAATACCAATCTCTATTATCTCTGATAGGGATGGCAGATTTATTTCAAGATTCTGGCAGACATTACAGCAAGCATTAGGAACTCGTCTAGACATGAGTACTGCCTATCATCCACAAACTGATGGGCAGAGCAAAAGGACGATACAAACGCTTGAAGACATGCTACGAGCATGTGTTATTGATTTCGGAAACAGTTGGGATCGACATCTACCGTTAGCAGAATTTTCCTACAACAACAGCTACCATTCAAGCATTGAGATGGCGCCGTTTGAAGCACTTTATGGTAGAATGTGCAGGTCTCCGATTTGTTGGAGTGAAGTGGGGGATAGACAGATTACGGGTCCGGAGATTATACAAGAAACTACCGAGAAGATCATCCAAATTCAACAACGGTTGAAAACCGCCCAATGTCGACAAAAGAGCTACGATGACATTAAAAGAAAAAGATATAGAATTTGAAATTGGAGAGATGGTCATGCTTAAAGTTGCACCTTGGAAAGGCGTTGTTCGATTTGGTAAACGAGGGAAATTAAATCCAAGGTATATTGGACCATTCAAGATTATTGATCTTGTCGGACCAGTAGCTTACCGACTTGAGTTACCTCAACAACTCGCAGCTGTACATAACACTTTCCACGTCTCGAATTTGAAGAAATGTTTTGCTAAAGTAGATCTCACTATTCTGTTAGATGAAATCCGAATCAATGAAAAACTCCAATTCATCGAAGAACCCGTCGAAATAATGGATCGTGAGGTTAAAAGACTTAAGCAAAACAAGATACCAATTGTTAAGGTTCGATGGAATGCTCGTAGAGGACCCGAGTTCACCTGGGAGCGTGAAGATCAGATGAAGAAGAAATACCCGCATCTATTTCCAGAAGATTCGTCAACACCTTCAACAGCTTAAAATTTCGGGACGAAATTTATTTAACGGGTAGGTACTGTAGTGACCCAAACTTTTCCATGTTTATATATATTAATTGAGATTGATATTTACATGATTAAATGTTTCAACATGTTAAGCAATCAAACTTGTTAAGACTTGATTAATTGAAATATGTTTCATATAGACAATTGACCACCCAAGTTGACCGGCGATTCACGAACGTTAAAACTTGTAAAAATGACATGACGATATATATATATGGATATACATATGGTTAACATGAGATTATGATAAGTAAGTATCTCCATAAGTATATTAACAATGAGTTATATACATATAAACAAGACTACTAACTTAAGGATTTCGAAACGAGACATATATGTAACGATTATCGTTGTAACGACATTTAAATGTATATATATCATATTAAGATATATTAATATATCATAATATCATGATAATATAATAATTTAATATCTCATTAGATATAATAAACAATGGGTTAACAACATTAATTGAGATCGTTAACTTAAGGGTTTCAAAACAACACTTACATGTAACGACTAACGATGACTTAACGACTCAGTTAAAATGTATATACATGTAGTGTATTTAGATGTATTAAAATACTTTTGGAAGACTTCAAGACATATATCAAAACACTCATACTTAACGAAAATGGTTACAGTTACTTTCCCATTCTTTTCTTTCATCAAGAATTCTAGTCGTATTCTTACCCTTATTATACACAGCTTCAAAACGTACTTACTATGGGTATATACCAATAGGAACTAGCATAGGATTCCACTCTTGATTATGTCATGTATGACTAATCAATTTTAACTTCTACCATGAGCTAGTCAACTAACTAGAACTCCTTTTAACCCCACTCACCACTCACCAATTACCACTCATCATTCACTCCATTTCACTTCCAATTCTCTTTCTAATTCTCTCTCAACACGCACACACTATTATGAACGTATTTTTCCAGTAGTTAATCATCATATTCATCAAAAATCACTTCAAGAATCAAGCTATAATCATCATAGGAAGAACACTTCAAGAACACTTCAAAAATCCCTTCAAGTTTACTAATTTACTTCCAAGCTTTCTAATCCATTCCAAGTAATCATCTAAGATCAAGAAACCTTTGTTATATATAGTAGGTTATCTTTCTTATTCAAGGTAATATTCATATTCAAACTTTGATTCAATTTCTATAACTATAAACTATCTTAATTCGAGTAAAAATCTTACTTGAACTTGTTTTTGTGTCATGATCCTACTTCAAGAACTTTCAAGCCATCCAAGATCCTTTGAAGCTAGATCATTTCTTGTCACTTCCAGTAGGTTTACCTACTAAACTTGAGGTAGTAACGATGTTGATAACATCATTCGATTCATATATATAAAACTATCTTATTCGAAGGTTTAAACTTGTAATCACTAGAACATAGTTTAGTTAATTTTAAACTTCTTCGCAAACAAAAGTTAATCCTTCTAACTTGACTTTTAAAATCAACTAAACATATGTTCTATATCTATATGATATGCTAACTTAATGATTTAAAACCTGGAAACACGAAAAACACCGTAAAACCGGATTTACGCCGTCGTAGTAACACCGCGGGCTGTTTTGGGTTAGTTAATTAAAAACTATGATAAACTTTGATTTAAAAGTTGTTATTCTGAGAAAATGATTGTTATTATGAACATGAAACTATATCCAAAAATTATGGTTAAACTCAAAGTGGAAGTATGTTTTCTAAAATGGTCATCTAGACGTCGTTCTTTCGACTAAAATGGCTACCTTTACAAAAACGACTTGTAACTTATTTTTTTGACTATAAACCTATACTTTTTCTGTTTAGATTCATAAAATAGAGTTCAATATGAAACCATAGCAATTTGATTCACTCAAAACGGATTTAAAATGAAGAAGTTATGGGTAAAACAAGATTGGATAATTTTTCTCATTTTAGCTACGTGAAAATTGGTAACAAATCTATTCCAACCATAACTTAATCAACTTGTATTGTATATTATGTAATCTTGAGATACCATAGACACGTATACAATGTTTCGACCTATCATGTCGACACATCTATATATATTTCGGAACAACCATAGACACTCTATATGTGAATGTTGGAGTTAGCTATACAGGGTTGAGGTTGATTCCAAAATATATATAGTTTGAGTTGTGATCAATACTGAGATACGTATACACTGGGTCGTGGATTGATTCAAGATAATATTTATCGATTTATTTCTGTACATCTAACTGTGGACAACTAGTTGTAGGTTACTAACGAGGACAGCTGACTTAATAAACTTAAAACTTCAAAATATATTAAAAGTGTTGTAAATATATTTTGAACATACTTTGATATATATGTATATATTGTTATAGGTTCGTGAATCAACCAGTGGCCAAGTCTTACTTCCCGACGAAGTAAAAATCTGTGAAAGTGAGTTATAGTCCCACTTTTAAAATCTAATATTTTTGGGATGAGAATACATGCAGGTTTTATAAATGATTTACAAAATAGACACAAGTACGTGAAACTACATTCTATGGTTGAATTATCGAAATCGAATATGCCCCTTTTTATTAAGTCTGGTAATCTAAGAATTAGGGAACAGACACCCTAATTGACGCGAATCCTAAAGATAGATCTATTGGGCCTAACAAACCCCATCCAAAGTACCGGATGCTTTAGTACTTCGAAATTTATATCATATCCGAAGGGTGTCCCGGAATGATGGGGATATTCTTATATATGCATCTTGTTAATGTCGGTTACCAGGTGTTCACCATATGAATGATTTTTATCTCTATGTATGGGATGTGTATTGAAATATGAAATCTTGTGGTCTATTGTTAGTATTTGATATATATAGGTTAAACCTATAACTCACCAACATTTTTGTTGACGTTTAAAGCATGTTTATTCTCAGGTGAATATTAAGAGCTTCCGCTGTTGCATACTAAAATAAGGACAAGATTTGGAGTCCATGTTTGTATGATATTGTGTAAAAACTGCATTCAAGAAACTGATTTCGATGTAACATATTTATATTGTAAACCATTATGTAATGGTCGTGTGTAAAAAGGATATTTTAGATTATCATTATTTGATAATCTACGTAAAGCTTTTTAAACCTTTATTTATGAAATAAAGGTTATGGTTTGTTTTAAAAATGAATGCAGTCTTTGAAAAACGTCTCATATAGAGGTCAAAACCTTGCAACGAAATCAATTAATATGGAACGTTTTTAATCAATAAGAACGGGACATTTCAGAGCGTTACCTTCAAAATTGACCGACCAACCGATCTTTCTGGACAGGCAGAGATGTTTGCTATTTCCACCAGACGAATCACTTCCGATGACGAGTCTTCACCATCAGCCGACGATATCGAGATGGGTGTCGAATCCCAGTCTGTAGACGACCCAAAAATGTAAGAAGAGGATCCCAGCGAAGAAATAGAGGAAGAAGAGGAATCTGAAGGGAAGAGAAAATGGAAGACGTAAAAGAAACTTCGAATATACCCTCTCTAAGCAATAAGGATCACGAAGAATTAATGAGGCTTGAGACGGAAGATCACAGTTTAATTATTCGCTTCAAGAAGAAGACTGACAAGGCTGAGGTTAAGGATATAAAAATTGACCCTGCAAGTATCAAAGTGGAGAATCAGAATACTGAAGAAATCCGTTCATTAGACGCATCCTCAGAAGAACAATATACCGATGATGACGAGGAAGAGCAACCTGAAGACATTCTGAATAACTCACACTCTCCAACCGAACCAGATCAAGGGGAGCTGGACTCTTTTTCAGATCGGATTCCAGTCATATCTACACACGCATACATGATAACCTTCATCAATGATACCGATGAATTTGAAGATATTCTCAAAGCCATCCGTAAATCAACAACTGATTTCACGCTACGCTTAACAGAATGAATTATGGCTATCCGAGAAGAATACAACCTCTATCTCCAAAGGGAAGACAATGATGTTGAAATCCTAGAAGAACGCATTTAAGACTTTATCAACACTCTTCATGATCATATCTACCAAGAAGAAAGGCAACGAGAGCACAATTCAGTGGTTCGCACTATTCTTGAGACGAGATTCTGTCGAGATCAGAAGATCATTTACTCTAAGGTTTATAACGCCTTAGCTGGATCTGCACTTCCGTTCTCAGCAAACCAACGAGCACTACTGACTCTCATCCGGAAGCACATGGAACTTTCCACCGGACGCCCGACTTATCACTCTGATTTGCAAATGATCAAGGATATTCACAGCTTTTTCGCTCTCTTGGAAAGAGATAATTTCGAAAGCACACCAGACAGGCTAGTGATTTACGTAACAATTGATCACCATGCTGATCTGAATATCAAAGAGTTACGAGACGCTGTTACGGAGGAAGTAAGGCGCAACAATCCGTTCTCTTATCTTGAACCAGATCGAGTCAACATTGCCACCTATGTTACGAAGCAGATATCACGTATCTTCCATGAATCCTCAGATCCAAGTTTCACATTCAAAGCCGGATGTCGGGAGATATACTCAAAAACGGTGACGTTGATGCTCGGGTCAGGATTGCTGTTCACTTCTTTTCAGCTTCGTCTTTTAACAAATCTGTACAAAGCTACAGACTCTTACTGTGGAGATCACCATTCCGAAGACTTCGAAATTCTAAAGATACAGTTTCTAACATTGTTTGAAGACCTCCGAAATGAGCACCCCATCAGGGAACAAATAACCACCAGTACCGCTTCTATGATTGACATTCATGGGTCAACCAGCAGAGTCGTGGATCATATTCTCATCGAACTTCAAGAGTTTTCACGAGCCGAAACTGCGCACTACTTATCTTTCAGAAGATCTTCAAGAGAAGTACCGGATCTTCTACCACTATTGGTCCGACACTTTCTCAGAATTTACCCACCAAGACTCACATTCCCTCGAGAGGACCAAGATTATAACCATCAGCGAGGAATGTTTGCTTTTTAAGGCATCACTACGGTCGAGCCAACGACCTTAAACAAAAGCGCTTCTCGGGAGGCATCCCGTGCAATAAAGTAGAGTAGAAGAATAAAGGATGACAAATGAGCCGATCAATAAAAGATGCAAGGATTGAAAGCCAGCCACATCTGCTAGGGGTATTTCTTTCTTCCCGCAACTAGCTCAAAATTTAAACTATGCCACATCCTAGCTTATCACTAAGTGTGGGATTACAACCCAATTAAGCGCTAGACAAATCTTCAACTAAAACTCCTAAGTGTGGGATACACTAGGAACATTGAGGACAATGTTTGTCTAAGTGTGGGATGTTGGTATAATATTTTTATGCTGTATTAAAATAACCCATTACGAAGATTTCAAGTTCTTAAGCCAAATTTCAAAATTTTTAACAAAAGAAAGCCTTTTCGAAAAAGTATTTTTTAAAACCTGAAACGTTTGTAAATAAAAGTAAGGCTTAATGAAACAACCCAACCCGTATTTAACACGAGTAATTTTTTTTTTAAAGGTAATTAAAACATTTACGCGCCATTCAATGATGCAAACCATTCCATACGATCCATTAAAACAATACCACAAGTTAAATGTTTACAATAGGCACGGAGGCCATTAATTAAATGTAATACAAGTTCGACCCATTTAAAATGATAGTTTTAATCCAAACTACACCCGAGCATGGTTTGGGGCTAAACTACCCAAAACGCTAGGTCGACTTCAAAAGCTTCATACACGAATCCAACATGGGGAACTAGTATCCAACAACCCCTTCCCTTTGTCCGCACCTGCATCTAAAAAGATAAACAACGAGAGGGGTAAGCTAACGCTTAGTGAATGCAATAATTATACATATGCATATATAATCTATCTACTTGCATTCACTTACACAACACCGCATACAAGCTAGCAATTTAATTAGCATACCAATCTCAAGTATAATGCTACAAATTCCTGATCACACAAGCTAGCATAACAATAGCATATAACGTGAACAATATAATATGCTACACTACAACACCCATCCATGGTTAACCAATCGTACAAAGGGATGGTACTCGAATTTCACATCGGTGTTCATAACAACCGTTAGTGTACAACCACATGTATCACTAACCCTTGGACAACGCATATCTGTTCATAAAACCGTTAGTGTAGAACAACATATAGCACTAGTTGGACAATAAATATCCTTTCATAAAATCCGTTAGCGTACAACAACATATATCACTAACTCGGACAACACATATCCATTCATACAAATAAACACATCATATACGTACATGTATATTTATCCCACTCACCTTAACACCAAGATGATGATTATGAACTTCCAAAAGCTTCAAAGCAAAGTACCTAATACATTAAGTACACATTCAATACACAACTTGTGGAACTAACCACAATACTTACCTTTGAGCTTTTAATGACCCATAGCATTAAATGACTCACATCCACCAAAACTGCCCATTAATGACCATGACTCGTCATAAATCACTAAAAGCTAGTGATTAGAGTCTACTATTACCAACTAACACAATTTATGGGTAATTCACACCCATTTCACCCAACTAGGTCAACAATTACCCATTTGACCCATTTTGATACTTAGACTTACAATTTTAGTCAAACTTGACCTATTTACAAATCTTTCATCATTTACAAGTGTAATAGTGACTAACAACACCATTTAACACTTACAACCTCAATCCATATGACCAAAACCCTAGACTAACACCTTTTGGGTTTTCTTGCATCATATTAACCCAAATCCACGCATTAAGTCCCCAAATGGGTCTTACAAGACTCAAATGGCCAAACCCTTAGCCATAAATTAACTAAAACTCAAAATACGGAGTTAAGACTTACCAACACTATCCACACGAAGCTAAGAACGAGGAGAACAACTTTAATTATAGCTCCAAGGTTTGATTCACAAATATTCACTCTCAAATCTCACTTTGAAATCAAATGGGTTTTATGTTTTGAGAGGAATTAGAGGAAGAAAATGGAAACGAAATGAAATAAAATGGATAAGTGGTTGAGATTTAATGTTCCAATCAGATCCATACACAAAAAGATGAAAATGCCCTTGAACCACACTTTTTAAAAGCTGAAAAATGGATCAGCACGCCAGTAAGGTCGCGGCGTGACCCACATTGCCGCGGCACGGCACTTAACATGAATTTCGGGCTGTCTTAATCCACTCCTGATCCTGGTTTGCGTTCATTGTCGCGGCGCGACCTGCCCCTCCGCACCACGACATTAGGCTTCACCTGAACATTATTTTGACAACTTAACTAATCATAGTTTATACGCCTCGTACACTCCATTCCCGCTTCATATATTCGACTAGACTTCACTACATAGTCTCACATGACTTACTACACTCCTAAACCGTGTGTATACTCATACACATATACATTCTCATGCGTTATATATATATATATATATATATATATATATATATATATATATATATATATATATATATATATATATATATACATATCTCGTATACAACAAATTAACACTTTAATTCATTTAATCACAAAAACAAACGAAATATAACGTACTAACGATTAAACATGTACCTTAATTCACGTACAGGAAAAGCGGGATGTTACAACTCTCCCCCACTTGAATCGGAGCGCGTCCTCGCGATCTAAGCCGCATGACAAGCCGGAAGGTATACCAAAACAAACTCTTCGGATTCCCACGTAAACTCGGAACCCTTTCGATGTCGCCATTGCACTTTGAAAGTTCTAACTTCCTTGTTTCGCAACATTTTAACCTTCTCATCAAGAATAGCTATCGGTTCTTTAACATACTCTAGCTTATTTTTCAAGGAAATCTCATCTAATGGCACCCAATTCGAGTCATCCGCTAGACACTTACGGAGATGGGAAACATGGAATGTATTATGGATTCCAACAAGCTTTTCTGGTAACTCTAGTCTATAAGCAACCTCGCCAACACGTGCCAAAACCTTGAAAGGACCAATAAACCGAGGAGCTAACTTTCCTAGCTTTCGAAACCGGATAACACCTTTCCATGGCGAAACCTTAAGCATCACCATGTCACCTTCTTGAAACTAAATCGGTCTGCTACCTTTATTGGCATAAGATTTTTGTCTATCTTGTGCCGCCTTAAGTCGAGCCCGAATCATCTCAATCTTACTATTCATCTCTATAACCAAATCAGTACTCCCGATTTCTCGTTGACCCACTTCACCCTAACAAATAGGAGTTCGACACCTACGCCCATAAAGTATCTCATAAGGTGGCATCCCAATACTAGTGTGGTAACTATTATTGTACGAGAATTCCACCAATGGTAAGTGCTCATCCCAACTACCACCGAAATCAATTACACATGCCCTAAACATATCCTCCAACGTTTGATTTGTACGTTCGGTTTCCCCGTCCATTTGAGGATGATACGCCGTGCTCATTTTCAATTGAGTACCCATATCTTCATGAAACATATTCTAAAACCGAGACTTGAAACGAGTATCTCGATCCGAAACAATAGATATAGGAACCCCAAGCCTTGATATCACCTCCTTGATATATAATTTGGACAAAACCTCCGACGATATCGTTTCCCGAATGGGAAGAAACAAAGCACTCTTCGTCAATCGATCAACTATCACCCAAATCGTATCATATTGGGTTCTTGCCATCTTTGGTAACTTGGTAATGAAGTCCATGGTAATGTGCTCCCATTTCCATTTCGGGACTTCCAATGGTTGTAACTTACCGTATGACTTTTGGTGTTTGGTTTTAACTTGCAAACACGTGACGCATTGTTCAACATACTTAAAAACATCACGTTTCATGTCGGGCCACCAATACTCTTTCTTCAAATCATAGTACATCTTAGTTGCACCCGGATGAATGGAATACTTCGAATTATGTGCTTCATCAAGTAGCACCTTTCGGTAATCGCCCATCTTAGGTACCCACACTCTACCCTGAAAGGATAACAAACCATGCGGGCCTAAGGTAATGGACTTCGTTTGCCCCACGATTCATTCCTCATGCTTTGATAATGCTAAAAACGAACATATATTTCATAGCATTATTCCTCAAGAAAGACAAGCTTTTAGTTGCAATTGTTCTATTTACAAGTGATATTCGTTTAAATAATAAAAGGTGAAGACAAAAGACAGATTCGACGAATTGAAGACGCAAACGACCAAAAAGCTCAAAAGTACAAAATACAATCAAAGAGGTTCCAATTATTGATAAGAAACGTCTCGAAATTACAAGAGTACAAGATTCAAAACGCAAAGTACAAGATATTAAATTGTACGCAAGGACGTTCGAAAATCCGGAACCGGGACCAGAGTCAACTCTCAACGCTCGACGCAATGGACTAAAAATTACAAGTCAACTATGCACATAAATATAATATAATATTTAAATAATTCTTATAATTATTTAATATATTATATTTATATTTAAAACCGTCGGCAAGAAAGACTCCAAAAGGGACTGAGCTGTAATTTCAATCTCCGCGACTCGCGGAGTTTGAAGGCCAAAAATGCCGCGAGTCGCGGAGCCCCAAGTTTTGAAAATCCCTATAAAAGCAAACAAATTCTGATCGCAAAAACACCAAAAATCCATTCATCTCTCTATCTATATCGTAAAATTTATATTTATTTATATTTTAATTTTAATTTTAATTATAATTCTAATAATAAGGGTATGTTAGCGAATGTTGTAAGGGTGTAAGTCGAAATTCTGTCCGTGTAACGCTACGCTATTTTTAATCATTGTAAGTTATGTTCAACCTTTTTATATTAATGTCTCGTAGCTAAGTTATTATTATGCTTATTTAATCCGAAGTAATCATGATGTTGGGCTAATTACTAAAATTTGGGTAATTGGGCGTTGTACCATAATTGGGGTTTGGACAAAAGAACGACACTTGTGGAAATTAGACTATGGACTATTAATGGGCTTTATATTTGTTTAACTAAATGATAGTTTGTTAATGTTAATATAAAGATTTACAATTGGGCGTCCCTATAAATTACCATATACACTCGATCGAACACGATGGGCGGGGTATTTATATGTACGAATAATCGTTCATTTAACCGGACACGGGAATGGATTAATAGCCACTAGAATAATTAAAACAGGGGTGAAATTATGTACAAGGACACTTGGTATAATTGATAACAAAATATTAAAACCTTGGGTTACACTCAGTCGACATCCTAGTGTAATTATTAAACAAAGTATTAAAACCTTGTTACAATTCGAATCCCCAATTAGTTGGAATATTTGACTTCGGGAATAAGAATAATTTGACGAAGGCTTTCGCTCTTTATATTTATGACTGATGGACTATTATGGACAAATCCGTATGGATATATTAAATAATCCAGGACAAAGGACAATTAACCCATGGGCTTAAAATCAACACGTCAAACATCATGATTACGGAAGTTTAAATAAGCATAATTCTTGTATTTCATATTTAATTTCCTTTATTTTATATTTAATTGCACTTCTAATTATCGCATTTTTATTGTTATTATATTTTAATTGCATTTTTAATTATTGTACTTTTTAATTATCGCAAGTTTATTTTATCGCACTTTTATTATTCGCAATTTCATTATCGTTATTTACTTTATGCTTTAATTTAAGTCTTGTATTTATTTTTAATATTTTACATTTGGTTTTAACTGCGACTAAAGTTTTAAAATCGACAAACCGGTCATTAAACGGTAAAAACCCCCTTTATAATAATAATATTACTTATATATACATATTTGTATTTTTATAAAAGTAAACTAATATAGCGTTAAGCTTTGTTTAAAAAGATTCCCTGTGGAACGAACCGGAATTACTAAAAACTACACTACTGTACGATTAGGTACACTGCCTATAAGTGTTGTAGCAAGGTTTAAGTATATCCATTCTCTAAATAAATAAATATCTTGTGTAAAATTGTATCGTATTTAATAGTATTTCCTTGTAAAAATAATAGCTATTTTATATACACCTCGCGAAACATCAAGTTATTTTTGGCGCCGCTGCCGGGGAATCGCTTAAAAGCCGGAAGCGCAACGCTAATATAATTTAAAAAAAAAAAAAGATTTTTAGTTTACTTTTATTAAAATTCGTTTTTATAAAAATACGTTTTTGTAAAAAAAATTTACGTTTTTTTTTAAATATTCAAAAATATTAAAAATAAAAACAAAAATATAAATATTTTTAGGAGTTTGATAAATATTTAAGTTTTATAAAGTTTCTTTAGTTTGTAAAAATATAAGTTTTATTTAATTTATTTTATAAATATATTTTATAAAAAAAACTGAAATATATATATATATATATATATATATATATATATATATATATATATATATATATATATATAGCTTTAAGATTTTTATTTATAAAATTATAAAGTAGTCTATTTTTTATTCTAGTTTTGTTTTAATTATAAGTTTTTATTATACACATATTTTTTTTATATAAACAGAAAAATTATAAACAGAAAAAAAACAAATAAAAAAAATAAAAACGCGTCGAGTTTTAAACTGTTCCAGGGTTGAATTTTGGAACCCCGCGACTCGCGGGGTTTGCTGTTTGAAATACCGCGACTCGCGGAGCTTTTTCTGACACGCCTGCCAGAAACCCTAACTGCAATTAATACGGAGTAATAATTATTATTATTAATTAATTAAGATTTAGGTTTTAATTAAATTAATATTTAATTTTAATCATTTAGTTATATTAATTTTTAATTAGTTTTATTTATATATTTAAATTAAAACTTTTATAAAATAATATAAAAATAATATTTTTATAAAAATTGTACTTTTTACAACTTTTTATATATTTTTATATTTTGTCCCTTTTTAATTATTTTAGCGTAATATTTGTATTTTTAGCTCATATTTAGTTTTAAACTTAGTTTTTGCAATAGTTATTTTTACTTCTAGATTTTTAGACTTTGCCGTAGAATTCCTTAAGTGCTTTTTCTTTAGACTAAGATTTAGGTGCTTTAGAATTTTGCGACGCCTTTTTAAGTTTTAGCTTCTTTTTAAGTTATTTCCATTTGGGATTTAGTTTTTCCTGTAAGCTTTAATATTTTTAGACACCTTTTACCTATGTATCAATTATCATTCCAATTAGTAATCTCAATTTGCGATTATAATTTTAAGTTAGTTGTAGTAATAAGGTTAGGTTAGTCAAGTATTTTTAAGTTTTATAAGTTTCTTTTATTTTTCCGTCACCTTTTATTTTTCAACCATTTTTCTTTTTCGACGAACTCTTTTTCTTTCTTATTTCTCGCTATTCTAGTTTTAGGACATAGATTTTTATTCTACTTCTTATCTAAATTTTCTTAAAATTACGAAAATTTATTTTAAGTGGTTAAATTGATAGACATCAAAATTTTCTGGTTCGTAGTAATAGTTGGATTTGTACGTGGACCGTGTTATTGGAGCCAAACAGTCCTTAATTATATTGAGACCAAACGAATCCTGCCCCTCTGCTGCATCTTTTGGCTATTCGAAACGTGGGCAAAATTAGAAAAGTCTATTGATTGGATAACTTATTATAATTTTTCTTTCCTTTTAAAAACTAATAGGATATTCAGTGAATGCACCGAACAAGACGTTCACCACCTTTTGTACGTTCACCACCTGTAACTAGATCAAGACATTTAGCAAATATTACTGCCGTTGATTTTTCTTTAGAATCGTCATCCAGTCGACCAAGTACTCCAGTTCAAATTTCCGATAATCCATTTTTTGAACCCGACCTCACAATTGAGAATCTGGAGAATATTCAGGAATGGTTCGTAGATCCTGAACCACTAAACTTTCCTCCGGAACCACCAATCATTCAAACAGAGATTGTTGAGGAACGAACCATTAAATCAGAATCCTCTAGTGATTCCGATTCAACAAATTCAATTATAGAGAATCTGGAACCTTTAAGTATGGAAGACCGAATGAGAGCTAAACGCACTGGTCAAGGTCACGCAATTACTCATCCAGACATTAATGCGCCAGATTATGAAATCAAAGGACAAATTCTACACATGGTGACTAATCAATGCCAATTTAGTGGTGCGCCGAAGGAAGATCCAAATGAACATCTACGTACCTTCAATAGGATCTGCACAGAAACCAAATGAAACAATTCTTTCCTGCATCTAAAGCCGTAAGACTTCAAGGAGAAATTGTTACGTTCACACAGAAACCAAATGAAACTCTATATGAGGCGTGGACAAGATTTGGAAAGTTGTTGAGAGGATGTCCGCAATATGGTTTAGACACCTGTCAAATAGTACAAATATTCTACCAAGGATGCGACATCACTACAAGGAAAGACATAGATATAGCAGCTGGTGGTTCCATTATGAAGAAAACCGCAACTGATGCTTACAAAATTATTGATAACACAGCTTCCCACTCACATGAGTGGCACCAAGAAAAAGATATCGTTAGATCATCTAAAGCAGCTATAGCCGATTCTAGCCATGACTTAGATTCCATTTCCGCAAAGATAGATGCTGTGGAGAGACGAATGGAAAAGATGACTAAAGATATTCACTTGATACGAATTAGTTGTGAGCAGTGTGGAGGACCACATTTGACAAAAGATTGTCTCAGTATTGAATTAACAATGGAACAAAGAGAGAATATTTCATACATAAACCAAAGGCCTGGAAATAATTATCAGAATAATTATCAACCGCCAAGACCGATTTACAATCAAAACCAGAATTATAACCGAAATATTTCATACAACAACCAACAAGGTCCTAGCAATCAACAAGTATCCAATAATACTTACAATCAGCAAAGACCTAATTTTCAAAACAAACCACCACAACAAACCTATGATAAAAAGCCGAATTTAGAAGATATGATGACGAAGCTAGTTGAAACTCAAACGCAATTTTTTACATCTCAGAAACAAACCAATGAACAAAATGCTCAAGCATTTAGAAATCAACAAGCTTCTATTCAAAACTTGGAACAAGAAGTAAGTAACCTAGCAAGGTTAATAGGTGAAAGAAAATCGGGAAGTCTACCTAGTGATACAAATGCTAACCCCCGGAATGAAACAGCTAAAGCCATTACCACAAGAAGTGGTACAACACTTAAACCACCTGAAATACCTGTAACTTCTGATGAAGCTATTCCTACTCCATAAGAAACACAACCTGATCAAGATAAGGAAAAAGAATCGGTAGTTGAAAAGGTTAATGAATATAACACAGTTAAGGCTAAACCTTATGTTAAACCATACCAACCACCACTTCCTTACCCGAGTAAAATGAAGAAAGAGAAACTTGGAGCCGAGCAATCCAAATTCTTGGATATGTTTAAACAGATAAATGTAAATCTTCCTTTCATTGATGTGATTTCAGGAATGCCTAGATATGCTAAATTCTTGAAAGATCTAATCTCAAATAGAAAGAAAATGGAAGAACTCTCGGCTGTTACTATGAATGCTAATTGTTCAGCAGTGCTGTTGAATAAGATACCAGAAAAATTATCTGATCCAGGAAGTTTCACAATTCCATGTTTTCTGGGTAGTCTTAGTTCAATAGAAGCATTGGCAGACTTAGGTGCTAGTATAAATCTAATGCCGTATTCACTATACGCTAAACTAGACCTTGGAGAATTGAAACCAACCAGAATAAGCATACAACTAGCCGATAGATCAATAAAATATCCTAGAGGGATAATGGAGAACATGCTAGTTAAAGTTGGTACCTTAGTATTTCCAGTAGATTTTGTTGTTTTGGACATGGAAGAAGATTCTCAAGTTCCTCTCATATTAGGAAGACCATTCTTAAACACGGCTAAAGCAATGATAGACGTGTTCGGTAAGAAACTGACCCTAAGTATAGAGGATGAGAGTGTTACCTTTTCAGTTGATAGAGCAATGCAACAACCGCAATCTGTAGATGATACATGTTATTATATTCAAACTATAGATGCACATGCAGAATTATTAGAAGAATTTCCAGAATTACAAGGAACAGGAGAATGTTCTTTAGGAGAAGGTAATGAACCAATTGATGAAGCTGAAATGTTAGCTACACTTATAGCTAATAGATATGAACCAATAACAGAAGAAATTCAAATGCTAAAAGAAGAAGACAGATATCGATACAAATCATCGATAGAAGAACCTCCGAAATTAGAGTTAAAGCCACTTCCAAACCATTTGGAATACGCTTATTTACATGGTGAATCTGAATTACCTGTAATAATATCGTCTTCTCTTACTAAAAATGAGAAATCACAACTCATTTCTGCGTTAAAAACCCATAAACCAGCCATTGCATGGAAGATTCATGATATTAAAGGAATAAGTCGTTCGTATTGCACACATAAAATCCTTATGGAAGAAGGTCATAAAACGTATGTGCAACGCCAACGAAGACTAAATCCAAATATGCAAGATGTAGTTAAAAAAGAGATTATTAAACTGCTAGATGCAGGTCTAATTTATCCAATTTTTGATAGTCCATGGGTAAGCCCAGTTCAATGCGTGCCTAAGAAGGGTGGCATGACTGTCATTACAAATGAGAAAAATGAGCTTATTACTACTAGGACTGTAACAGGATGGCATGTATGTATTGATTATAGAAAATTAAATGACGCCACCAGAAAAGATCACTTTCCCTTACCTTTCATTGATCAAATGTTGGAAAGATTAGCCGGAAATAGTTACTATTGTTTTCTAGATGGATTTTTCGGATATTTTCAAATTCCAATAGCACCCGAAGATCAAGAGAAAGCCACATTCACGTGCCCTTATGGTACTTTTGCTTACAAACGCATGCCATTTGGACTTTGCAACGCCCCTGTAACCTTTCAAAGGTGTATGATGGCGATTTTTCACGACATGATAGAAGAATGCATGGAAGTATTCATGGATGACTTTTCAGTCTTCGGTGATACATTTGAATCATGTCTAGTTAATCTGGAATGAATGCTTATTAGATGCGAACAATCAAATCTAGTACTTAATTGGGAGAAATGTCATTTCATGGTTAAAGAAGGCATCGTTCTTGGACATAAAATTTCAAAAGAAGGAATTGAAGTGGATAGAGCTAAAGTAGATGTAATTGCTAAACTTCCACATCCCACCAATGTTAGAGGAGTTAGGAGTTTTCTAGGGCATGCCGGTTTTTACCGACGTTTCATAAAAGATTTTTCTAAAATTGCCACTCCTATGAATAAACTCCTAGAAAAAGATGCTCCATTCATCTTTTCAGATGAATGTATCAAATCTTTTAATATTCTTAAAGAGAAACTCACTAATGCGTCGATCATGATAACACCAAATTGGAATCTACCATTTGAACTAATGTGCGATGCAAGTGATTTTGCAATGGGAGCCGTTTTAGGACAAAGGATTGAAAAATGATTTCAACCTATATATTATGCTAGTAAGACGTTACAAGGAGCACAAACGAACTATACAACTACTGAAAAAGAACTCCTTGCTATTGTCTTTGCTTTTGACAAATTTCGATCATATCTCGTTCTAGCAAAAACGGTGGTCTATACCGACCATTCTGCTCTTAGATACCTATTTTCGAAACAAGATGCTAAACCAAGATTAATCCGTTGGATCTTACTCTTACAAGAGTTTGATATTGAAATCCGAGATAAAAAAGGAGCAGAAAATCTCGCCGCTGATCATCTTTCTCGTCTTGAAAATCCCGAATTAGAAGTTCTAAATGAATCGGCCATACAAGACAACTTTCCTGATGAATATCTATTGAAGATAGATTATAAAGAAATTCCATGGTTTGTAGACTATGCAAACTACTTAGTTTGTGGATTCCTTGAAAAAGGATTATCGTACCAAAAACGAAAGAAATTCTTCAGTGATATAAAACACTATTTTTGGGAAGATCCACATTTGTTTAAAAGTTGTCCGGATGGAATAATACGCCGATGTGTATTTGGAGATGAAACTAGTAAAATTTTAAACCATTGTCACACAGGACCAACAGGAGGGCATTATGGGCCTCAACTAACAGCAAGAAAAGTTTATGATGCTGGATTCTATTGGCCTACAATTTACAAAGACGCACACCTTCTTTGCAAATCCTGTGATGCTTGTCAAAGGGCCGGAAAAATAAGTCAACATGATAAAATGCCACAAAATGTCATCCAAGTATGTGAAGTATTTGACATTTGGGGTATTGACTTTATGGGTCCATTTCCAAAATCTCATAATAATCTATATATACTCGTAGCCATTGATTATGTATCTAAATGGGCGGAAGCACAAGCTCTCCCAACTAATGATGCACGAGTTGTAGTCAACTTTTTAAAACGTCTTTTTGCAAGGTTTGGAACACCGAAAGCTTTAATAAGTGATCGGGGAACTCATTTATGTAATAATCAACTTGAGAAAGTTCTTAAAAGATATGGAGTAACTAATAAAATCTCCACCGCATATCATCCACAAACAAGTGGACAAGTTGAAAATACCAACCGAGCTTTAAAACGTATTCTAGAGAAAACCGTAGAATCAAATCCGAAGGAATGGTCCATTAAATTGGAGGATGCACTCTGGGCTTTTAGAACAGCCTACAAAACTCCAATTGGAACCACACCTTTTACACTTGTTTATGGAAAAGCATGTCATCTTCCAGTAGAAATTGAACACAAAGCATTTTGGGCTTTGAAGACATGTAATCTTGATTTACATGAAGCTGGACGTCTACGATTAAGTCAACTAAACGAATTAGAAGAATTAAGACATGAAGCATACGAAAATTCGTTAATCTATAAAGAAAGAACGAAGAAATGGCATGATAAAAGAATCAGAAGTTTAAAAGAATTTAAAGAAGGAGACAGAGTTCTTCTTTTCAATTCACGATTCAAGCTATTTCCTGGAAAATTGAAATCAAGATGGTCTGGACCATTCATAGTCAAAAGAGTTTTCCCATACGGAACGATAGAATTAATAAATTCAAATGGGATTGAATTTAAAGTTAATGGTCACAGAGTTAAACATTACATACATGGTCCGATGGAAGTTGACAATGAAGTTAATCACAATTTCAACACCACAGCTAACTAAGTGTGGGGAGAATCAAGTCTTTAAAGGATAATATGTATTTCTGTTAGAGTTAGATTGTCTGTTTTCGTGTAGTTCTCGAAAATGGAACCCGAATGGTCTTTCCCTAGCAGACCCTAAAGAACTAGTCTTCTCCCCCCATTCTGAATTTTTATTTTTTTAGGTTTTTACAAAATGAAGACTGCCTGTGAACTAAACCATGGTCTAATGCTACACGCTTTGATCACTAAACATAATACTGACATACTACCAAGTGAAATAGTATCAGTAAACAGAGAAAGAATGGACGGAGTTAGAAAAGAATCCAGATGCGAAGATAATAAGTTACAATTTGGTAAAGGAAAATCAAAATCCGCAGCAAAAAGAAGAGCACGACACCTAGAAAGATGTCACAAATGCGGAAAATGGTCACATGGAGGTAAATGTTCAAATAATCAAACCTATTCAAATACCGAATTTGTTACTTTATGCAGAGACGGACCGTTCATATGTTTAGAAGAAAAGACACTGAATGCTCGAGGTTACGCCTATGTAGCCATGGAAAACCAATTAAACCGACTATCTTATGAATGGGATAGATCATATAACTAAGAAATCTATTTTATAGGTAAGTCTGTACAGTTTTTATTTTATTTTTTTTATTTTTAACCTTTTGATAATAAACGCTAATTTGTTCACTATAAAGTATTAAATTGGCATTGAATAAAATTAGGTTTGGCGACCGAAATTATTGATATCATTCAAAAAAATTTATTACATCACTGCGCAATTTAACGGTTATTCTTAAGGTATAAATATCTTTAATCAATCAACCCAAAATATTTCAAAAATTCGTCATCAGTTAAATTAGGTTTTGGAACCGAAATTACTTTACCGAAAAGAGGGGCTCATATTTTTGATAATATTTGATTGATTAAAGTGGGATAAAAAGCCAAAAAGATTTTTAATTTTATTTTTACCATGTTTTTAAAATTAATATTTAAATATTAAATTAATATTGTAAACTTTGTAAAATCAATATATTTAAAATTGTAAATATTAGAAAAATTAATATAAGTTTGGTGTGAATTTATAATATGAATTTTTAAATTAAGTTTGGGGTGAATTTTTAATTATTAAAATATGAATTTTTAATTTTATGCATTTTAAATTTTAAGTTTGGTGTGAATTTTTAATATTAATTTTGAATTTCATATTTAAGTTATGTGAATTTAAAAACAAAAATTTACTTTATCTCATTAAGTTAAAAATATGATTTTTAAAATTCGTCGTAAGTTGAAGACTAGGTCTTTGAACCGAAATTGCTTTACCCGAGGGAGGGACGAGAACTTTTATTATCATTATTTTTAATCTTATTGAATTAAAGTATGCCAAAAACATTAAAAAACCCAAAAAAATCTTAGCTTTTAAAACAATCGCTACAAAAAGACAAATTTTAAAATTTTGTCGAGGGACGGACTAGGAAATCGATCCGAAACGACCCCGTCCTAAATAACAAGGGAAACAAAATTTTAAAATTAATTACTTAATTGTTTTAATTAGTATAAGATATAAAAAAAAAAAAAAAAAAACTCCGCGACTCGCGGAGTTTGAAGCCTTAAACACCGCGACTCGCGGAGGGATGAAATTACAGAAAAAAAATAAAACATCTGAACTGATCAGTCCCAACACACCACACCAAAAATACTGAAAAAACACTGCGAAAAACCCGAAAAAAATCGAAATAAACCCCCAAAATCACAATTTTTAACCGTTAATCATCAAATCTTTTACTAAAATCATGTTGAGAAGGATGCTATCAAGGAATTACTCAAGAAAAACGGTAAATTTCTACACCTAAACACCATTTAATCCGAAAATTAGTGTTCTTGAGCAATTTTTCCCCAATTTGATTTTGATGCTTTTTAGTGTAATTATGCTTAAATTGTTAATGTATTATGCTTGTATAACCTAGATTGATGCTATTTAACATGATTAGAAGCCTTAAACTTCGAATTTTGAGTAATCTAGGGTTTGTGTTCTTGAGCAAATTTGGGGCTTTTTAATATAAACAGGTTATGGCCGATTTTTGTCATGAATTGTTGCTAAATTAAGTAGTGTAACATGTTTAGGTAGTTAAATGATCCAAACTTTGAGCCTAAACATGATTTTGAGAATTAAAGTGGACTTTTTCAAGTCTAAAATTTATGAACTTGATTTTTGAGAGATAATGCCATTTGAAACTTGTTTAATTGCTAGTAATGATTATTTTGACATGTTATTTGAGTTAAATGCTTATGAACTTGGCGAACATTTTCGTATATGCTTATTTGAAAAAGTGTAGATTTGATAAAAATGTGAAAATGAGCTTAAGTTTGATATAAATTGATCATGTCATTGTAATTATTTTGATTGATGATTTTGCTGACACTAATGCATATTTGGATGCACAAAAATTGTGTTTGATGTGTTTTGCAGACTGAAAGGGGTGAATCTTCATCCCAAGCTCACAATGCTCCTGCTGAGAATGCGGAACAACAGGAGGTGGATAACTACTACAAGCAAGATATACCTCATCCAGTCATGACCTTTTCTGATATGCACTTGGAAGATTTGCACCCGAACCTGAGATTTGACAGACTTTGGATAGATTATCCAAAATACCAAAGGGGTTTGCATACTCTTCATTCTAAGGTTGTTGAGGTACCGAGGGTCATAGAATGGAGACCCTTAGAATCTGTAGAATTGGCCGGGCCAATTAGGGAATTACTTGTACAGAGGTATGGTAATTCTACTTTTGATGACTGGGTACGTTTATTCACCATGCGTAGACCTGTATATAAAGTATGGTGTGAAGAATTGTTATGTAGTATAGAATTAAATGATCGGGTAGCTAGTTTAACCGACCGATCATTTATTAGATTTTTGTTAGGAGGTTCGATGCGCCACATGTCTTTACTAGACATGGCTCAGGATTTACGTATATATACGCCTGAGGAGTTATCATCTGCTGATTGTAGAGGGTTGATACTAAACGGTAGAAAGATAGATGAAAATTTTGATACACACGGTGTGTGGAGTCAAATGACAAGCCATCACCGTTTCAAAGGGGGAAATTACTCTTATTTGGATATAGATAGAGCTGAATTAAGAGTGATTCATAGGTTTTTAGCTAATTCGATTACACAAAGAGGTAAGAACAAGGAAAAGGTAAATGAACAGGATTTGTTTTACCATATGTGTATTCGAGACCCACAAAGCGCTGTAAGTATACCTTATTGTGTGGGTTATTATTTATCAGCTATGGTTAGGGGGATGCGACCGCATAGCATAATAGGAGGTGGTATTTTTATTACTTTGATTGGTGAATATCTCGGTGTGGATATAAGTCGGGGGGATTATTAGTAGAAGAACCAGAACCCCGCGATACTATAGGTTTAAATGTATACCATGGTGCGAAAGTTTTGAAGAGGCGAAATAACGCCGCAGTACAATACCATGGTAGACATCCACAGGTTGAGAGAAACCAACAGCAAGGTAATGTAGGAGGGGAAAATGAAATGCAAGAAATGCAAAGGTTTATAGCTTCACAGGAGTACGAAAATGCTAGACAGAGAGCATTTGAAGATTGGCAAGTTCATCAGAACCAAATCATAGCTCATTGCCAACATATAGGTAGAAACTATATTCCTACACCGAAACCCATATTCCCTCCCTGGTCTATAGAGATGCAGCCACCGTATCCTACGTATAACCCTGCCGAAGCATTTTATAGCACCTATGGTTATGCTTGGAACCCCTATTGGTATCAATATCATCCCTAGTCTACTTAGTTTTATTTATTTTGTAATTTGTAATATTGATACGTTTAATACTTATGTTAATATTGTAATAGTTTTTATAATTTTCTAACTTTTATTCTTAGATTTTAATAATTTTTGAATGTGGGGTAATATACCAAACTTCAAAAATATGTATATATGTTTGCAGTTTATCTTATGTACACAACAGGGTAAAAGAACGCATTTTCAAAGACTGGCATTAAGTTCAGCAAAAGCAACTAATTTTGACGACAAGATGCAAAATATATATGAAATAACAACGAGACGGAATGAACAAATGATGTGCACCATTTATCATTCAGCAAACAAACGCCAATATATTTGGAAACTTTGGTAAAAATTTAATCATTTTCACACAAAACACCCTCAATAATTTAAATTGTTACTGATTTCTTGCAAATGAGGGCATTGCAAGATCTTAAGTGTGGGAAGGGGTTAAATTCTTTCGGATTTTAAAATTTTTATCTTAAACACTTGGTTACCATTAAAAATACTAGTAAAGCAGTAGTTGTATTAGAATCTAGTGCTCTCTGATAATAAAGAACAGCCCTAGTCTTATATACTGACTACCCAATTCTAGTAAAATTTTTCAAAATTTTCAATTAAATGAACTCAAAATCATGTTTATACATATTTATGAACGATAAAACTAGGTTTTAACACCGAAATTATTGTTACCTCGGAAAGGACATAAATTGAGAAACAAACCAAAATGTTAAAATTCATTTAAAATGGAATAGAGGACGATAAAAAGGAAAATAAAAGCCAAGTGTGGGAAAATTTACCAAGTTATCTTAAACATTTATCACATATTTTTGTACAAATAACTGAAAATGCTTTTGCTTTGGACTAAACTAAAAAGTTTTACCCGATGAAAGAAAAGAAGAGATGGATCTACACGATGAATCAATTCCATCATTAAAAGGAAGTAAAGTCTTCCGAAAAAGACACGCGCTTCTTGATTTAGGTCATGAAGTTGTCGTCCAGACCAGCTGTAGGTTGACGAAAAATCTTGAAAAGTCATCACTAAAATCAGCAGAAAATCCACGGACCTCAGCATTAAACAGGGTCGCCAAGTGGTCAGATTTATCCTAACCATGAGAAGGATTTATCTCGTACAATAGGGGGGCACCATGCAAATTAGCTGGATAAGACTAATGAATCAGATCCCCAGAAAGGATAATCTCCTTAAAAGATCAAAAATCAGCTTTTAAGCCTGATATTACTCAATCCTTGAGATTGACCTTAAAGATTGAGAATTACAAACTCATGGAATTCAATGATATCTAAACTCGAGCTTGAACGAGAAAATATTTTGATCAAAATTACAAACCGATTTGTTTTCTGAAAACCCTATTTTCAATGCGTTCATTACCATTGAACGTAAAATCCTAGGAATTCACCTGGAATTCATTAGGTCACCTGAACTAAATCGGGTGTCAACCATAAGAATGGTGGTTGCATAGTGGTCAAAGACATGACCTTGTGCCAGACCGAAAAATCATAAGGGTGAGCTTTACTATTGCTCCTACCAAGGATAGTAATTGCGTCCGACACGTTATAGACCATAATTAAAAGCATGTCAGGGGACATTGCCTTAACAGTTGCTTGTTCAACGCTTTCCTTTACAACCGGACGGTAGTTTACCGAAAGGTAATATACGGGACAAGTAAACTGGACGTGTTGCTTTCCAAATACAAGGTTAGCAAGTGGGTGACATAAAACCGCAAGTTTTGAGCTAAAATTTTCAAATCTGAAACCCACCAAACCCACAAAAATATTTTGCAAACACCGGTAAAGGGTTATTCCGGAAAACTTATCTAGGGTAAAAACTAGATTTAATTTTCAAAAGATCAAATGTTTTCATAAAGATCCAATTTCCTTAATGGATCTAAATTTTTATAGTCATGTGGGACTGTAAACCATATCGTTACTACCATTGTTTATACCGCCATATAGAAATCACTGATGTACAAAGTGTGAAGAATAAAGAAGTGATTCTTGTATTTCAAGACGATATTGCTTGAGGATAAGCAACGCTCAAGTGATTCTTGTATTTCAAGACGATATTTGATAATGCTAAAAACGAACATATATTTCATAGCATTATTCCTCAAGAAAGACAAGCTTTTAGTTGCAATTGTTCTATTTACAAGTGATATTCGTTTAAATAATAAAAGGTGAAGACAAAAGACAGATTCGACGAATTGAAGACGTAAACGACCAAAAAGCTCAAAAGTACAAAATACAATCAAAGAGGTTCCAATTATTGATAAGAAACGTCTCGAAATTACAAGAGTACAAGATTCAAAACGCAAAGTACAAGATATTAAATTGTACGCAAGGACGTTCGAAAATCCGGAACCGGGACCAGAGTCAACTCTCAACGCTCGACGCAACGGACTAAAAATTACAAGTCAACTATGCACATAAATATAATATAATATTTAAATAATTCTTATAATTATTTAATATATTATATTTATATTTAAAACCGTCGGCAAGAAAGACTCCAAAAGGGACTGAGCTGTAATTTCAATCTCCGCGACTCGCGGAGTTTGAAGGCTAAAAATGCCGCGAGTCGCGGAGCCCCAAGTTTTGAAAATCCCTATAAAAGCAAACGAATTCTGATCGCAAAAACACCAAAAATCCATTCATCTCTCTATTTATATCGTAAAATTTATATTTATTTATATTTTAATTTTAATTTTAATTATAATTCTAATAATAAGGGTATGTTAGCGAATGTTGTAAGGGTGTAAGTCGAAATTCTGTCCGTGTAACGCTACGCTATTTTTAATCATTGTAAGTTATGTTCAACCTTTTTATATTAATGTCTCGTAGCTAAGTTATTATTATGCTTATTTAATCTGAAGTAATCATGATGTTGGGCTAATTACTAAAATTTTGGTAATTGGGCTTTGTACCATAATTGGGGTTTGGACAAAAGAACGACACTTGTGGAAATTAGACTATGGGCTATTAATGGGCTTTATATTTGTTTAACTAAATGATAGTTTGTTAATGTTAATATAAAGATTTACAATTGGGCATCCCTATAAATTACCATATACACTCGATCGGACACGATGGGCGAGGTATTTATATGTACGAATAATCGTTCATTTAACCGGACACGGGAATGGATTAATAGCCACTAGAATAATTAAAACAGGGGTGAAATTATGTACAAGGACACTTGGTATAATTGATAACAAAATATTAAAACCTTGGGTTACACTCAGTCGACATCCTAGTGTAATTATTAAACAAAGTATTAAAACCTTGTTACAATTCGAATCCCCAATTAGTTGGAATATTTGACTTCGGGAATAAGAATAATTTGACGAAGGCTTTCGCTCTTTATATTTATGACTGATGGACTATTATGGACAAATCCGTATGGACATATTAAATAATCCAGGACAAAGGACAATTAACCCATGGGCTTAAAATCAACACGTCAAACATCATGATTACGGAAGTTTAAATAAGCATAATTCTTGTATTTCATATTTAATTTCCTTTATTTTATATTTAATTGCACTTCTAATTATCGCATTTTTATTGTTATTATATTTTAATTGCATTTTTAATTATTGTACTTTTTAATTATCGCAAGTTTATTTTATCGCACTTTTATTATTCGCAATTTCATTATCGTTATTTACTTTATGCTTTAATTTAAGTCTTGTATTTATTTTTAATATTTTACATTTGGTTTTAACTGCGACTAAAGTTTTAAAATCGACAAACCGGTCATTAAACGGTAAAAACCCCCCTTTATAATAATAATATTACTTATATATATATATATATATATTTGTATTTTTATAAAAGTAAACTAATATAGCGTTAAGCTTTGTTTAAAAAGATTCCCTGTGGAATGAACCGGACTTACTAAAAACTACACTACTGTACGATTAGGTACACTGCCTATAAGTGTTGTAGCAAGGTTTAAGTATATCCATTCTCTAAATAAATAAATATCTTGTGTAAAATTGTATCGTATTTAATAGTATTTCCTTGTAAAAATAATAGCTATTTTATATACACCTCGCTACCACATCATGCTTGTTGTTAACAAAAGCTTCAATTTGAATCTCACCGAGCTTCACAAGAAAATCGTTAGTAATAATCATGCGTAACGATCCTACTCGTATTGCCGGATGTTGGCTCTTTCGACTTAACGCATCCGCAACCACGTTCGCCTTACCCGGATGATAAAGTATTTCACAATCATAATCCTTTACCACATCCATCTACCTACGTTGACAATTATTCAAATCTCATTGATTAAAGAGATGTTTCAAACTCTTATGATCCGAATAAATTGTACACTTGACACCATACAAGTAGTGGCGCCAAATTTTCAATGCATGAACCACCGCCGCCAATTCAAGATCGTGAGTCGGGTATCTCTTTTCGTGTTCCTTTAATTATTGAGAGGCATAAGCGATGACTTTACCCCTTTGCATTAGAACACACTCGATTCCATTTAATGAGGCATCACAATAAATTGTCATATCTTCAATCCCTTCCGGTAATACCAACACTGGAGCTTGACACAATTTCTCCTTTAACAATTGGAAAGCAATTTCTTGCTCATTTTCCCAATTAAATCTCACGTTCTTCCTCATCAACTTCGTCAAAGGAGATGCAATTTTAGAAAAGTCTTGGATAAACCGACGATAATAACCGGCCAATCCGAGAAAACTTCAAATTTCCGTAGGCGTAGTCGGTTTTCCCCAATTCTTCACCGTTTCTATCTTCCCCGGGTCTAATTGAATACCTTCTCTATTCACAACATGGCCAAGGAATTGCATTTCCCTTAGCCAAAATTCACATTTGGAGAATTTAGCATACAACTTCTCCTTCCGCAATGTCTTCAACACTTCCCGCAAATGGTGCTTATGTTCCTTCATACTCTTAGAATAAACAAGTATGTCGTCAATGAACATAATTACCGACTTGTCCAACATAGGTTGGCACACCCGGTTCATAAGATCCATGAACGCCGTCGGTGCATTCGTAAGTCCAAAAGGCATAACCACAAACTCATAATGCCCATAACGCGTTCGAAAAGTCGTTTTCTCTATATCTTCCTCACGGACCCGCATTTGATGATAGCCGGACCGTAAGTCGATCTTAGAAAAATACGTTGCACCTTGGAGTTGGTCAAACAAATCATCAATTCGAGGCAATGGATAACTATTCTTGATCGTCACTTTGTTCAACTCCCGATAATAGATGCACATCCGCATACTACCATCTTTCTTTTTCACAAACAAAACCAGAGTACCCCATGGCGAGGAACTCAGTCGAATAAAACCCTTTTCAAGCAACTCTTGGGTTTGATTTAACAACTCTTGCATTTCCGTCGGCACTAAACGATAAGGAGTTTTAGCAATGGGAGTAGCTCCCGGAACCAACTCAATGCGAAATTATACTTGTCTTTCCGCCGGAACACCCGCAACTCATCTGGAAAAATGTCTTCAAATTCATTAACCACCGGAATTTCATGAATGGATGGTGGCTCATCACGAGTATCAACTACAGGGGCAAGGAAAACCATACCACCACTCTTTAGAAAACATCGCGCCCATGCATAAGTGCATAATGGTACGAGTCTTCTTCGTTTATCACCATGAATAACCAACTCTCCCCCACTTGGGGTCTTGACACGAATAAATTTTTCATGGCATGCAATATCGGCTCTATAACGATCGAGCCAATCCATACCCACAACAATATCAAACTCACCCAAGGTCATCGGAATGAGATCAATTTTAAATGTTTCGGTACCAAACACAACATTAAAATCCTTACACACATCAACCCCTAGCACCGTCTTGCCATCCGCTATTTCGACTTCTACCGGATGACTTAACTTAGTTAGCGGTTTGTTAAGCTTAGACACAAATCGAGGCATCACAAAAGACAAATTAGCACCGCTATCAAATAATATCCTTGCCGGATTAGAGTTAACAATGAAAGTACCTGAGACAACTTCATTGGATTGCTTGGCCTCATCATTGGTCATCAAATAATTCCACTCCGATCCGTACCCGCCGCTTTCTCCAATTTCTTAACATGATCACCTCGCAAATCGGGACACTCCGTCCTTCGGTGCCCTTCTTTACCACAATTAAAACAAGTGAGCTTGGTTGTAGATGATGGTTTCGGACAATCACGAGAAATGTGACCTTTTTGCCCACAATTATAGCAAGTGACCACGTGACCACCGGAAACACCCTTCTTCACACTACCAATACTCTCACTCACACCCTTACTCTTCTTGTTTGAATGACTAGTAGCTTCAAACTTCCTTTTGCCAAAAGGAAAGCCGCTTTTTCTCAAGACGAGCGACTCAAAACCTTTGGCCATATTAAACAACTCATCAAAACTTTTTACCACATTCACACTAATCTTCTCTTGATAACTATCATTCAAGGTTCAGTAGAAGTCTTCCTTCAACATCTTATCATTCCCGACATACTCCGGGCAAAATTGAGTTTTTGACAAGAAAACGGTTTTAAGAGTGTTCAAATCCATCGACCCTTGCCTCAAGGAACGCAACTCATCCTTATGCCTAGTAAGATCGACCGAAGTTCGGTACTCTGGGAAAAATTCCGCCTTGAACTCATCCCAAGTAAAATCCATACAGTGCTCTTCACCATAAAGTTGAATTTTCGCATCCCACCACAACTTAGCATCACCTATCAACATGCTACAACCATACCTCATCTTTTTATCGAGAGGGCATTTACAAGTACGGAAAGCCCCCTCCATATCGAAGATCCACCGGGCACTCTTTAGTGGGTCCCGTTCGCCCTCAAAAGTAGGAGGTTGAGCATCTTTGAAATTCTTATAAAAAAAGTCTCGCCTTCCGACGTTATCCTTTTGAAGGACAACCTTGATTTGTTCCTTTACTACATTGACCAATTACTCGTCTATCGTATCTAAAAACATCTTCTTAACATCTTCTAGGAAAGACGCATGATGACTTTTCAAAATGGGCTCAACTTTTGCCGTGAACTCGGGGTCCTCACTCGTGCCCCCATTATCGGTGTCGTGTTCGTTTCTCATCTTCATTCTATAAAATGGAAGAGGTTAAATATCGAAACGAAAAGACATAACACATATATACACAACTATATACATACCGCCCCATCTTGCTCAACAATCGTCGTACATCGCTTGTTTGACACGATTTGCACCCGTAACAGTGGTAGCTAGTCATTGCAACGCGAGCATATCGCATTAACTTGCTAGTACAACGTCTATCTCGATTGATGGATTTCAAATACATCACAAAACAAATAGCGCAAGGTTAGTTCACATAAACCTATGCACTAACCAAACCCGGTCCGACCCGTCTCCTACAAGTCCTGCATAAAGCGCACACACAATAAAGTCTAAGTCTAGGCACCTATCTCAAGTCGCCTAAATCCCTTAGACCATGCTCTAATACCACTTGAAACAACCCAACCCGTATTTAACACGAGTAATTTTTTTTAAAGGTAATTAAAACATTTACGCGTCATTCAATGATGCAAACCATTCCATACGATCCATTAAAACAATACCACAAGTTAAATGTTTACAATAGGCACGAAGGCCATTAATTAAATGTAATACAAGTTCGACCCATTTAAAATGATAGTTTTAATCCAAACTACACCCGAGCATGGTTTGGGGCTAAACTACCCAAAACGCTAGGTCGACTTCAAAAGCTTCATACACGAATCCAACATGGGGAACTAGTATCCAACAACCCCTTACCTTTGTCCGCACCTGCATCTAAAAAGATAAATAACGAGAGGGGTAAACTAACACTTAGTGAATGCAATAATTATACATATGCATATATAATCTATCTACTTGCATTTACTTACACAACACCGCATACAAGCTAGCAATTTAATTAGCATACCAATCTCAAGTATAATGCTACAAATTCTCGATCACACAAGCTAGCATAACAATGGCATATAACGCGAACAATATAATATGCTACACTACAACACCCAACCATGGTTAACCAATCGTACAAAGGGATGGTACTCGAATTTCCCATCGGTGTTCATAACAACCGTTAGTGTACAACCACATATATCACTAACCCTTGGACAACGCATATCCGTTCATAAAACCGTTAGTGTACAACAACATATAGCACTAGTTGGACAACACATATCCTTTCATAAAATCCGTTAGCGTACAACAACATATATCACTAACTCGGACAACACATATCCATTCATACAAATAAACACATCATATACATATATGTATATTTATCCCACTCACCTTAACACCAAGATGATGATTATGTACTTCCAAAAGCTTCAAAGCAAAGTACCTAATACATTAAGTACACATTCAATACATAACTTGTGGAACTAACCACAATACTTAGCTTTGAGCATTTAATGACCCAAATGCATTAAATGACTCACATCCACCAAAACCCCCCATTGATGGTCATGACTCGTCATAAATCACTAAAAGCTAGTGATTATAGTCTACTATTACCAACTAACACAATTTATGAGTAATTCATACCCATTTCACCTAACTCGGTCAACAATTGCCCATTTGACCCATTTTGATACTTAGACTTACAATTTTAGTCAAACTTGACCAATTTACAAATCTTTCATCATTTACATGTGTAATAGTGACTAACAACACCATTTAACACTTACAACCTCAATTCATATGACCAAAATCTTAGACTAACACCTTTTGGGTTTTCTTGCATCATATTAACCCAAATCCACCCATTAAGTCCCCAAATGGGTCTTACAAGACACAAATGGCCAAACCCTAGCCATAAATTAACTAAAACTCAAAATACGGAGTTAAGACTTACCAACACTATCCACTCGAAGCTAAGAATGAGGAGAACAACTTTAATTCTAGCTCCAAGGTTTGATTCACAAATCTTCACTCTCAAATCTCACTTTGAAATTAAATGGGTTTTATGTTTTGAGAGGAATTAGATGAAGAAAATGGAAAAGAAATGAAATAAAATGGATAAGTGGTTGAGATTTAATGTCCCAATCAGATCCATACGCAAAAAGACAAAAATGCCCTTGAACCATACTTTTTAAAAGCTGAAAAATGGATCAGCACGCCAGTAAGGTCGCGGCGTGACCAACATTACTGCGGCGCGGTACTTAACATGAATTTCGGGCTGTCTTAATCCACTCCTGATCCTGGTTTGCGTTCATTGTCGCGGCGCGACCTGCCCCTTTGCGGCGCGACATTAGGCTTCACCTGAACATTATTTGACAACTTAACTAATCATAGTTTATACGCCTCGTACACTCCATTCCCGCTTCATATATTCAACTAGACTTCACCACATAGTCTCACATGACTTACTACATTCCTAAACCGTGTGTATACTCATACACATATACATTCTCATGCGTTATATATATATATATATATATATATATATATATATATATATATATATATATATATATATATATATATATATATATATATATATATATATATATATATATATATACATATATATATACATATATACATATACATATCTCATATACAACAAATTAACACTTTAATTCATTTAATCACAAAAACAAATGAAATATAACGTACTAACGATTAAACATGTACCTTAATTCACGTACGGGAAAAGCGGGATGTTACACTTAAGTAGGGTGGAAATCTTGTTAGAATAAACCAAATCTCTAATAGAGCATTGCATGACTAAGGCATTATCGACCTAAATTGATTATGGTGAGGCACCCCAAATAAGACCAGCATTCATCTTTAATGTTTCACTGTTTTCCATTAAGAGTGCCGATGTCTGTACTCAGAATCAGAACTTGCTTTAGATCTACATTTCCAAAGCAGCGAAACGTGATTTGGTTATAATCAGAACAGCTAGCCATTTGTCAAACATAAGCCTTCCGCACCTCCACTACTTTTACTCCACCACCACATCCACATCATCTTTACTATTACTCGAAAAATCCAGAAAATGAGATTCTTTCCGAAATCCTGATGTTATAAACCTCTCAAGCATCATGGCAAAGGTCTTGAAAAATTTTACCGGCAAAAAGTTTCTCGAGATAAAATCTCCAAAAAAAAAAAAAAAAAAAAAAAAATCAAAGTTGTGAGAAAATGAGCAGAACTTATTAAGAGAAACGCCGAAGGAGAACTTGACCGAAAATGATTATCAAATGAAGAAAAGTTCAAAAAGTGCTTCTCAAACATTTCAGCACTCCTATCTATCCGAATAAAAGTCTGCATGAAGACTACATTACCTTTTTCTCTCACCCCTCAAAAATAACTTCACTACCACTCCAAAATTCATTTTCATCATTGACAAATGACCTAGAAGCTAAGATTACTACCGTTCTCACATTAGTAGCAAGGATTTGAGTCTTTATCAAGCCTATGACGATGGGTGCAGCATGACTGTCTATGAGTGAATTCATTTTTTATATCTATAGGGAACCCTAAATACTTGTGTGATTTGAGTGACCCATGAAAGCTAGCCTATGTCATGTAACCTCCTCGCATGCTTGCAGAGATAGTTTCAATCATAACATAGATGACTCACCTTATCTTTTCGCTCTTATAATAAAAAGTAAACCGATAAGGCTATTAGGAAAAAAAACTTCGAAAAGCTTTCTCAAGGTAAAATGAGAGTTTGCTTGAGGACAAGCAAAGTCTAAGTGTGGGATATTTGATATCGGCTAAAAAGTCACGTTTTCACCCCGGTATTAAGGCCTAAAAACAAGAAAGATTCAAACTTTATCAACAAAATACCCACTTCGTCGGTTAGAATTGAAGAACAAGTAATTACAAAGACGGTGCAAAAAGAAATCAACAGAATCGGAGCTAAAACGAAGATTCTAGAGCGAAAATGGTGAAAAACAAGAAATCAAGTTACGATCCAGGGATTTCAGCTAACCAGGCAAGCCAAATGACCAACCAAACGGGCTGCCAAATGGCCTACCAAACGGCTTGCCTGGTTCAAAAACGGCCTGCCAAACGGGTCAGACAAACGACCCTTGCAAACGGCTTGGCTTGGCAAACGGCCCCTGCCAACGGCCTGCCAGCCGTTTGCAGGGAAAATTTAGGCTTATTTAAAGGGTCTTTGTCATTCATTCTAACACACACTTCAATTCACTTCTTTCTATCTCTTGTACAATATTAGTCATACTTTCAAGGTCTTCGACTCCGTGCGGGATACCTAGTACCCGGAGAAGAACGCCGAAGATTGTATTAGGAGCGGTCTGGAGTCTTGAAGTTGTCACTTTTGTATTCGGAACTCGTTTAATCTACTGGTACTTCTATCCTTTATCTTTATATAATGTCTTCTATCATTATGTTCTGTGATATTGTTGCCATGATTAGCGAGTAGTTATCTTTAGCGTATGCGATGATGTAAGCAGTTATAATGCCGAAATAATGTTATGGTTTGTGTATGTTGTTGAAATGCTTTCCGATTATGCTTTAAACTCAATCACTTTTCCAACTAATAGAACGTAGTTATTGGCTTTGTTATTGGGAAGTCGCGAACCCCGATTCAGAGTACAATATATGTGTCACCCCTTGGTAAGAGAAGTCTATCGGATACAACATAAGATCGAATGTGGCACAACGGTTGTAGTAAGTCTATCGAGCTTTGGATTCTGACTGAGGACTCTTTCGTAGTGAAACATCTGAATAGACCCTTAGTACATTGTCGGTCCCAAACCATGCTAGTGTAGTCACCAAGCATATAAACTTCTACGTGCATGCTAAAGCACAGCGGTTGTTGTAAGCTGTACCTCTGCTAAGTAAGGCCATGGAACCCGATCAATATTGATTAGTACACTGCACCATAACGCGGTCTCAAGCATTGCACCCCGCTTGAGGGATTCTTAGTTAATTAAGGAACTGTTTGTCTAGACACATAAAGGATTGGACCGTTAGGATAACCGAACGTGTTCATGGAAGTCAGCTTGACTTGGCCAGGGTGTTCTTTATGGTTGAACTCTTTTCAAGGGCCTAACTATCTTTTAAAACTAATCATTAATGAAAGCATTGAAACACATCACGTCTCTCGGATATGGTAAATCATGTATTCTATTATGCTTAAGAAAGTTTAAACCTTTGTGGAATGTTAATACGTCACACAACCGAGTCGCTCAATTGGATTAGCCGTCTGAACATGTATGCCTGCAGTCAGACTGCACGGGCGTCGGGGGTAAGGGACGTTGCTGTCTATTCAGAATCTTCAAGCCTAGCGCATTACCCAGTGACATGTCTTACGACAGGGGCGTTTAGGACCAGTGTAATGAATACAAGGCCTCTGCATATTCATGTGCCAACATTCCATAATCTCGGAAGAATAACTGATGAAATCATCGTATGCACTTACTTTAACCTTATCTGAATTACAAATTTTATCGCATTTACTTTATCTGTCTTATAAATTAGAAAATCCCAAAATTAAGTAACCACTTGATATCGGGCAAAAAGTCACATTTTTATCCCCAGTATTTAGCCCTAGAACAATAAAGATTTAAACTTTGTCGGTAAAATTATCGTTTTTTCGGTTGATTTTGTAGATTAAGTAATTACGAAGGAAATTCCAAAAGAATCAAGTAAAACGGAGCTAAAACGAAGATTCTAGAGCGAAAACGGTGAAAGACAAGAAATCAAGTTACGATCCAGTGAAATCAGGCTGGCCAGGCCAGCAAACGGCCTGCCATACGACTTGCCAAATGGCCTGTCAGTATGGCAAAAGGCCTGCCAAACGGTCAGAGCAAACGGGCTCGATAAACGGCTTGCCTTAGCAAACGGCCTCCAAAAACGGCCTGCCAAACGGCCTGCCAAATGGCCTTCCAGTCGTTTGCAGGCAAAAATCAAGTCTATTTAAAGTGCTCTCTCCATCCATTCCAACACACACTCAATTTGTAAATCATTTCATATTTTCAAGCTTTTAGTTAGTCTTTAGTAGTAGTTAGCTTAGCTTTTATTTTCCGGAGGATATCCCGGCGAGTCCCTGCGATCTCGGGCATATTTCTTCGGCCTTTTCAGGTTTTTATCCGAAACGCTTGTCTTTTCTATTAAACATGTGTTCTTACTTTTTATGTTTAATAATGCGTTCCGATATTACCATGATAGCTTAATTAATCTGTATGTTGCCATGATAGAAGTTTGAGTTAGCGTAATTATGTTAATTTAGTACGATTACTGTTATAATACTGAAGTAGGAAGTCTGATAGATTTGTATGCTAACATCTTAAGGATTGACCAAACTAGGTTGTGATCAAGACTTGTCCACCTATATGAAATTAGCTACTTCATAGGATTAAGACCCCTGGTTATACTGTATCTGAAGATTCTATGAACTCGGTATGGCCGGAGTTCCCGAGAGGCATTTAATGCACTTTTAGGACACGGAACTTAGGAATTGAGACATGAATGACCTAGTATGCCTATTGACTGTTCCAAAGAGACCTCTTAGGAGCTGTTAAGATCTAGATTAGTGCCTTCACGGTGTGATCCAGGCCTATTGCATGTTCTTGTTTGATTGTTACCTTAGGTCTTAGTCATATCAACTGTTTAGGTATTCATTAGGTTTCTATCTGCTTTACTATCAGTATATTGACTGTGATATGATCTCATTAGTATGATAAAATGGCTGTTAGTTTTCATTTAAGGTTTTGCCAACTTAAACCGACGGATTCTTTCCGTTTGTGATCAGTGTTCAATCAATACAGCACGTTGTTATTTAGTTACCTGAACTGATAATGAGGATTAGGATTAGAGCTTAACTCACTAATAAACCTAGTGCTTTACTGAGGATAACCTCCGAGGTATTGTCACCTTTCAATTATACAACCAAGTGACATACTTCTCACTGCTCAACGAGAACTCTGAGAGTTCAGAGACAAGTAGGTATGTGTAATTGGCTCATCCAAACAGATCTACATCATTCCAAGTATAGTCTTAGCATAAGCATAATTACCTTCCCCTAACCCAATACTAATATCTTGGTCAACATTTCCCTGATCTGCATACTCCGGATATCCTTTCACTTTATTTACTTTTTCGCACTTAGGACTTTTAGCTAAAATCAACTACTATCTTTTATCCAGGTAATTTAATTAAAAAACAATTATCCACTTGATCTTCAATTCGTTAATCAGAAAAAATACGACACTAGGTTAACTTACACCTTCTACACCTTAGAAAGTAAAAGTAAATTTAGGCCCCGCAAATTATAAAAAACGAAGACACTGTGTGCTACCGAATCGGACATCCTGCGACCTAACGACACCGCACAAATAAAACCGTCCGTTAGTAGCATATCAGTAGTAGCTTTTCTTGGCGCCACTGCCGTGGATCAAATATTTTGATCGAGAAAGATTTTAAACAGACAAAGTATTGTTTGGTGGTGTCTAAGAAAGACAATTATACACGGACTTGGTTGTTGGATTTTCCGAACAGTCTCCAATTATATCAGAACGAAAAGGATCCTGCCTCTCCGTAGTCGGCCTGGCTACCTCGATACAAGTAATCTGTAAGAAATCCTATCAGTAAAGATATCCGATCTGGTTAGCGACCGAATTTCAAGAATAATTATTTTTATTAAATTATCGATCCTTTTAGTAAATTAATATTTTCTAAAAGTTACTTTTATGTCTTTTTAAACAGGAAAAAAAATTGGAACAAGACACCATTGATTCTATGCATAAGTCATGCTTAGAGGAAAGAGGAGGACCAATCACCTTAGGAACCGAAGGAGTTCCTGAAATCAGTTCACACATGATTAAACTAGTCAGTATGATCTGTAAGTTTCAAGAATTACCGACTGACGATCCGAACTTTCATTTGAACAAATTTATCAGTCTGGTTGACTCTTTTAAGAAGGAAGAAAACAAGAAAACATTTTAAAACTTTATCTTTTTCAATATTCACTTTCTGCACACGCTTTAGCATGGTTTGACGAACTTAAACCGAATTCAATCCATACATGGGAGGATTTAGCCACTAAATTTCTAAACAAATTTTATCCACCCTCCCTGCAAACCTGTTTAAGAAATGACATCACAAACTTTTCTCAAAAAGAAAATGAGTCATTGTGTCTAGCATGGAATAGAGTAAAGATGTTGCTTAAAAGATGTCTGAATCATTCGTTAAGCCGGGCAGACATAATCTGTATGTTTTACAATAGTTTGACCAAGGATGATAAGTCTCTCCTAGTCATGGCTTTGCAAGGCAATTTTATGTCCCGAACAGCAGACGAAGCATGGAATCTCTTGGACACAATAGCTGCACAACAGGAAGATTGGAATAATGAAGCTGCTGAGAAGGATGACGTCTTCGCTCATATGGTAAAAATGCTGGAAACCAGGTTACAAGATCTCACCCTCACTCTTCAAAATTTACCAATTCCTATAAACTCCGATGCTACTAGAACCAATCTAAGGTATCCTTACCCTAGATGGGCACATAAATAGCAAAATAGCTCGGATCATAATATAATCTTCCCGTTGCACAAACCTGCACTCCACTCTAAGGAAATTTTAGTTGAATTTATGAAAAAGCAATACACGATAAACCTTCAAGTCATAGAATGTCAAAATAAGTTCGACACTTTGATAAAGACTTTTGAAGAATTAATCAACAATTTTCAGCTTACGCTTAAACGATTAACTACTAAAGTTGAAATAGAGTGCAGTGAGTTTGATGCCCTAGTAATTACTAGAGGAAGGAAAGAAACAACTGTCAATATACCCATACAAGATTTTTACGATAAGGAACCTGTGCTAATTGACCTAGTGGTCAACCCACTGGAACCTATCTCTCCTAAGGCCCTGAAAATTATTCCGCGCGCCCGCATACCTTTCCCAGGTAGGCTTAGGAAGAAAAAGCAAGAAGCACAATTCGCTAAGTATTGGGATAATATCAATGTGTGACTAGTAGATGCTTTAGTAGAAATGTCAAACTACGCTAAATTTTTCAAAGAACTGCTTTCAAACAAAGAAAGATTAAGAGAGATAGTTAGCTTGCCCTTAAGTGAAGGATGCTCGTTAGTGTTACAACATAGAATTCCCCCTAAGTTAGGAGATGCAGGAAGATTTATGATGCCTTGCTACCTGCAAGATGTCCAAATTAGCAATGCCTTAGTAGACTTAGGAGCCAGTGTAAACCTAATGCCCTATTCGTTATTCAAAAAGCTAGGATTAAATGGCTTAAGGCCTACCAGAATGACTTTCCAACTCGCGGACAGATCAGTTAAGATTCCTTGGGGAATAGCTGAGGATGTCCTAGTTAGAGTGGATAAGTTCGCGTTCCCCATTGATTTCGTCATTATGGATATTGAGGAAGACACGAAGGTCCCACTCATTCTTGGCAGACCATTCTTAAATACTGCCAAGGCCGTAATTAACATTCACGAGAAATCATTGAAGTTAAGGGTTGGAGGAGAAAAAATCACATTCAATGTTGATCACCTCATGAACCATCCTAAGGAAGAAGATGTAAATCTCTCTGATTCTTTTCCAGAACTCGTCAACGAATACCTGAAAGAGACTATGGCTATATGTAGTCAAGATCAAATTTCTAAAGATCTGTTCTTTACACCTACTGAAGGAAATCTCGACAACCATTCAGCCATAAACCTTAGTCAACACATATCTCCCCTCTCTGAAAGTAACTTTCTTGGCAAGACTATTCAAATAGCACCGCCAGGACAAGGCATTCCTTTACCTCTACTAAGGTAGAAGACCGAATGAAGAAACAGATTTCATTCTGGTACATCAGGAACCCCAGTCAAAGGAGGACTGTGAGGAGTTTTATGAACCTACCTTCGAAACTAAAGAAGACGTTTCTGAGGAGGAAACATTAAGAAGAACAATTTCCAGAAATGAAGAACAGATAGCATCAGTGACCGCTACTGAAGAATCAGAATTTCAGGAGAAGTATGACTCGTTAGACCGAAAGGAAATAGCTAGGATGAAGCCATCTATCGAGGAACCTCCGGAATTGGAATTAAAGAAGTTAGCCGACAATCTGGAGTATGCATTCTTAGAAGGAGAATCGAAACTCCCTGTAATCATCTCGAAAGACCTCACGCCATAAGAGAAGGTGAAATTGATTCAAGTATTGAAATCACATAAGAAGATAATTGCTTGGAAGATCTCCGACATCAAAGGGATCAGCCCCAACTATTGCACCCACAAGATCTTCATGGAAGATGATTTCGAACCTTCAGTTCAGTGGCAAAGAAGGGTCAACCCTATGATTCAAGAAGTCGTCAAGAAAGAAGTAATCAAACTTCTGGACGCCGGTCTGATCTATCCTATCTCTGATTCACCATGGGTTAGTCCTGTTCAAGTGGTACCCAAAAAGGGAGGGACAACCGTAATTCAAAATGAGAATAATGAACTTATTCCAACTCGGGAAGTAACCGGTTGGAGGGTTTGCATAGATTATCTTAAACTAAACGATGCAACCCAGAAGGATCATTTTCCATTACCTTTCATTAATCAAATATTGGAACGTCTATCAGGAAATGAATACTACTGTTTCCTTGACGGTTTTTCCTGCTACTTTCAAATTCCCCTCGATCCAAAGGACCAAGAGAAAACAACCTTTACCTGTCCTTATGGAACATTTACTTATCGACGCATGCCCTTTGGGTTATGCAATGCACCAGCAACATTCCAGTGATGCATGGTGGAAATATTCCACGACATGATTGAACGTTGTATGGAAGTCTTCATGGACGACTTCTCAGTCTTTGGTAATACCTTTGATTCGTGCCTATCAAACCTTGACAAGATGCTCACTCGGTGTGAAGAGTCAAATCTAGTTCTGAATTGGGAAAAATGTCACTTCATGGTTAAAGAAGGGATAGTTTTAGGACATAAGATTTCAAAAGTAGGAATAGAAGTTGATAAGGCTAAGATTGAGACCATTACTAAGCTTCCAGAACCTACCACAGTAAGAGCGGTAAGGAGCTTCCTAGGACACGCCAATTTCTACTGACGCTTTATTAAGGATTTTTCAAAGGTCAAACGACCTCTCACTCATCTCCTAGGAAAGGAAGTCCCGTTTGTCTTCGATGAAGAATGTCAAAAAGCATTCAACTATCTGAAAGAACAGCTAACACATGCGCCCATCATGATAGCTCCTGATTAGAGTCTACCATTTGAAATCATGTGTGATGCGAGTGACTTTGCAGTTGGATCTGTGCTTGGACAACGGGTAGATAAGCACTTTTATCCAATCTATTACGCAAGCAAAACCTTAACCGGAGCTCAAGAGAATTACACTAACACGAAAAAGGAGCTGCTAGCCGTAGAATTCGCCTTCGACAAATTCCGTTCCTATCTCATCCTGTCCAAAACTACAGTCTATACAGATCATTCTGCCCTCAAATATCTATTCAATAAGCAAGATGCGAAACCAAGACTCCTACAATGGATCTTACTCCTTCAGGAATTCGATATTGAGATTAAAGATAATAAAGGAGCAGAGAACGTCGCAGCAGATCATCTTAGTCGTTTGGAGAACCCAGTGATGGAACAACTTGCTGAACGAGATATCAGAGATAAATTTTCGGAAGAACAGCTTATGAGTTTAGGACAAAATCACATAGGATCACAATTTACTGACACTCCTTGGTATGCCGACATGGCCAAATACCTAGCTGCTGGAGTAGTACAGAAGTGAATGAGCACCTCTCGAAGAATGGAGTTCTTCAGGGATGCTAAGTACTACTACTGGGAAGATCCTTACCTGTTTAGAATTTACCCAAATCAGATAATCAGGAGGTGCGTAGACGAAAAACAAGCAGTAGGGATTCTTCACCAATGTCACCATGGACCAACTGGAGGTCATCATGGAGCAAATTTAACCGCAAGAAAAGTCTACGAATCAGGATTCTATTGGCCGTCTATATTCCGATATGCGCAAGAGCTTGTAAAACGTTGCGACACATGCCAAAGGCAAGGTATTATCTCTATGAAGAATGAGATGCCTCGGACTAATATCCAAGCTTGCGAGATCTTCGATATACGGGGATTAGACTTCATGGGCCCATTCCCAAATTCTAATGGGAAAGAATATGTCCTCGTAGAAGTAGATTACGTTTCCAGATGGGTCGAAGCCCAAGCATTTCCGACTAATGATGCCAAAGTTGTCACCAACTTCCTGAAGAGACTCTTCTGCAGATTTGGAGCTCCCCGTGCTATAATAAGTGATAGAGGCACACACTTCTGTAATACTCAATTTATGAAGGAGATGCAATAATACAGAGTTACCCACAAAATGTCCACTGCCTATCATCCGCAGACCAACGGACAAGCAGAGGTCACGAACAGAGCACTCAAAAGAATCTCAGAACGAACTGTTGGCCATCATGGAAATAAATGGGCTGAAAAACTAGATGATGCTCTGTGGGCATTCCAGACTGCTTACAAGAATCCTCTAGGAACTACACCCTACCTCATGATCTATGGAAAAGCCTATCACCTTCCGCTGAAACTTGAATATAAAGCTCTCTGGGCGCTGAAGACCTGCAACCTCGATCCCTCAGTTACCGCCAAGCATCGGAAGATGCAGATGAACAAACTCGCCGAATTAAGAGACCAAGCATACGAAACATCATACATCTACAAGGAACGAACAAAGCTTACGCATGATGCAAAATTGATTCCTACAAAGTTTGCCCTGGAGATAAAGTTCTGCTCTTTAATTCTCGGTTCAAGAAGTTTGCCGGAAAATTTAGATCAAAATGGAGTGGCCCATACAAAGTTGTACATGCTTTTCCACATGGAGCCGTGGAATTTAAAGGACCTACTGGAAACTTCAAAGTCAACGGCCACCGGTTAAAAGCTTATCTAGAAGACCATGATAAGGAGGAGCACCTCTTCTCCTTTGATCCATTCTGAAGATCTGGAAAAGAAAAGTCGAGCTGTAACGACTTGATAAGCAAAGTGCTCTTGGGAGGCACCCCTTGCTTATCCTTTTACTATTATTTATTTTTATTATTTTCAGTCTTAAGATATTATCTCTGTGTACTAACAACTAAGCGTCGTACTTGCGCTTAGTACTTATAAGTTTGTTGAATTTATCTTCAGGAAAAAATGCCAAGTTCAGGAGCTTCAGTTTACATCCCAGTTCGCAGGAGGAGGACTCCTAGAGTTTACTCATCCGGAAGCAGTGCTGATCAGAACAGGCCATAAACAGGGCAATTAGGCCCAAGACGACTGATATTGGAGAGCGTTGAGGAGGATATTCGCACAGCACTGCCAGCTCCTCCCATTTGACGATCTAGACGTTTAGCTAGGAGACCAGCCGAGCACACACAGCTGCCAGAGACACATGAGCCACAGACAGTGATACACTATGGAGCCACTTTAAGTGACCCTGATGTTGCATGGCCACTACTCAGAGACCAGCAGAGGCTCTACTGAGTTCTTAGAGCATACCTTCAGCGCGAGGGGATACCACGCAGTACTCTGGGCCCGTCTTCATTTAGGCTAGCGCGCCGTGTTCAGCTGACATGACAAGCTACGCCCAAGCGTTCCACACCAGCCTCAGTTCACTCAGTTGCCTCAGCTGCCCTGCCTGCACACGCTACTCCTATCCCCATCACGCCACCTGCCCCAGTCACCGAGCCAGTTTTAGTCACTGAGCTACCTGAGGGTTGTCACTTAGTCACTAATCCCATTTTAGTTGAGCCACCAATGGCCCAGGCATTTGAGATCACCGGGAGCATACCTGACGAGGAGCCTTTCCCGAGCCTATCCCACCTGAAGTTACCGTCAGACCTATGTCTGGATTCGCTACTAGGCCCTGAGTTGGATATAGGGCAACCTCTCGAGTACTTGCCAAGACTAGAGGATGATGATGAGATCTTCAGATACTTCGCAGCGCCGACTCAGCACATTGACCAGGATAGTATCCCATAGACTACTTTATTTTACTTTATTTTACTTTTAGTTTTATCTTTTTGAAGCATTGTACTAAAAAAGTTATATATAGTGGAAATGATGCCTTTCTCTTTTTGTTCTTCATGCAGAAATATTATCAAAAGAGATTGGTCCCTAGGAGATTGACTGTAGGAAGGCCCAGTACTAGGAAAGTAACACGACCATATGGAAGTAATCCTTCCTCAAACCTATTTCGATTATAACGCACAAAAATCTCTAAGTGTGGGGTAACCCCCGCAACTAACTTAGAATTTTAGAAGACAATGTCCTTAATTTATAAAGTATTAAAGTATTCTTTCTAGAGAACATTAGAGACAATGTTGTTCTAAGTGTGGGGTAATGGGTAAAGGTTTTAAAAGTTGAGTAACCATAAAATGCCAAGTTTTGAAAAATTCTTTTGTCCAAAAAGTAATTAAGCAATGGATATTGGGTAACTTTGAAAAATTCTTACATTGTTTTTGCCCAAAAGATCTAATAAAATTGCTAGAAATCGATTTTTGAAACATTTATTAGAACGGAACGATTAAGCTGAAACTTATGTTTTGTGTCAAAATATTTCTTTTAAGAAAATATGTAAAAGGCTACGCATGATCAAGCACGACCCCGACTCCCAAAAGGTAAGGAATTTTGGACCCAAAGTATCTGTATGACCCATCAAATCTACAGTAATTTGTTATTTCATTTGATGAGCGTGCCGGTGTACGGTTCAAGTTAGAACTTGGTTCAAACATACGTTTCAAGACCAATGGTTAGTGACCGCCATACGTGGTGCAGGTGCGATACTCCTTCCGAAATCATTCTGAATAAAGAAGACAAAAAGCCATCCGTTTCCGTTTCCACTCCACGCAATTTAAACCGGCCAACTTACATAAAGAGGTAATGAATAAGAAATGTTTACCCCAAATTCACTCCCAAAATACACCATTCACATTCACCCCCTTTCCATTCATCAAAAGATCCAGAGATTTATAAAGAGATAGATCGATCAAATCCATTTCAAAAGCACTTGTTGAAAGATTCCGAACCCCTGATTATTTTTGATAGGTCAAAGACCTATTTTCAGTGGATTATCACTTCCTCTCTGGGCACCAGGAATGAAAGACAAAAGTTATGAGGAAAGGGTATGTCGAAAAAAAAAATTGAAAGAGCAAAGTCTCTAGATCAAGTATCTATGAATAAGGCAAAGAAAACCCCGAGAAGATGCCCCGAAGAAGAATGTCGGAAGAGCAAAAGAAAATTCTAGACAAAGTCTTAGCAAAATCTGCCTCTTCCAAAGAAAACTTTTACGGAATTCGAGCCGTTCTCTATCCAAAATGGATACCCTAAAGAATCAAAGTCTATCGATTCTCTCAAAATTCAAAAGATCTGGATACCTTTCACCGATCCATAAATTCCCGACCAAACCCTATAACCCATCTTCCTCTTGAAAGAATGCTTAGGAAGAAGATCAATGCCGTCCTTACTTAACCGGTGGAGATATCGATGCTTTACCAAGCCTATGATGAGAACTGTTACACGACTGGCTTCTGAGCGACAATACAATTAGAATATGACACCCTAAACACTTGAATGAAATGAGTGATCCACTAGTGAGGAGCCTGATCATGTATACTCTACATCTGAGAGTTGGAAAGTACGCCTTTTTCACTATGGACGGAATTGAAATCTAGCGACCAAACCATCGAAGCTCGAAACTTTTTCTAATACTTTCGAAAGATGTGCCGACTTGTGATGAAGGAATAATAAAAAGATATACGGGTGGGGCAAGGGAGAGTCTATTAGAAAGATCCTTATATTCTCGATTTTTGCTTGAGAACAAGCAAAGCCAAGTGTGGGGTATTTGATATCGGGCAAAAAGTCACATTTCTATCCCCAGTATTGAAATGTCCCATTCTTATTGATTAAAAACGTTCCATATTAATTGATTTCGTTGCGAGGTTTTGACCTCTATATGAGATGTTTTTCAAAGACTGCATTCATTTTAAAACAAACCATAACCTTTATTTCATCAATAAAGGTTTAAAAAGCTTTACGTAGATTATCTAATAATGATAATCTAAAATATCCTGTTTACACACAACCATTACATAATGGTTTACAATACAAATATGTTACAACAAAATAAGTTTCTTGAATGCAGTTTTTACACAATATCATACAAGCATGGACTCCACATCTCGTCCTTATTTAAGTATGCGACAGCAGAAGCTCTTAATAATCATCTGAGAATAAACATGCTTAAAACGTCAACAAAAATGTTGGTGAGTTATAGGTTTAACCTATATATATCAAATCGTAACAATAGACCACAAGATTTCATATTTCAATACACATCCCATACATAGAGATAAAAATCATTCATATGGTGAACACCTGGTAACCAACATTAACAAGATGCATATATAAGAATATCCCCATCATTCCGGGACACCCTTCGGATATGATATAAATTTCGAAGTACTAAAGCATCCGGTACTTTGGATGGGGTTTGTTAGGCCCAATAGATCTATCTTTAGGATTCGCATCAATTAGGGTGTCTGTTCCCTAATTCTTAGATTACCAGACTTAATAAAAAGGGGCATATTCGATTTCGATAATTCAACCATAGAATGTAGTATCACGTACGTGTGTCTATTTTGTAAATCATTTATAAAACCTGCATGTATTCTCATCCCAAAAATATTAGATTTTAAAAGTGGGACTATAACTCACTTTCACAGATTTTTACTTCGTCGGGAAGTAAGACTTGGCCACTGGTTGATTCACGAACCTATAACAATATATACATATATATCAAAGTATGTTCAAAATATATTTACAACACTTTTAATATATTTTGATGTTTTAAGTTTATTAAGTCAGCTGTCCTCGTTAGTAACCTACAACTAGTTGTCCACAGTTAGATGTACAGAAATAAATCGATAAATATTATCTTGAATCAATCCACGACCCAGTGTATACGCATCTCAGTATTGATCACAACTCAAACTATATATATTTTGGAATCAACCTCAACCCTGTATAGCTAACTCCAACATTCACATATAGAGTGTCTATGGTTGTTTCGAAATATATATAGATGTGTCGACATGATAGGTCGAAACATTGTATACGTGTCTATGGTATCTCAAGATTACATAATATACAATACAAGTTGATTAAGTTATGGTTGGAATAGATTTGTTACCAATTTTCACGTAGCTAAAATGAGAAAAATTATCCAATCTTGTTTTACCCATAACTTCTTCATTTTAAATCCGTTTTGAGTGAATCAAATTGCTATGCTTTCATATTGAACTCTATTTTATGAATCTAAACAGAAAAAGTATAGGTTTATAGTCGGAAAAATAAGTTACAAGTCGTTTTTGTAAAGGTAGTCATTTCAGTCGAAAGAACGACGTCTAGATGACCATTTTAGAAAACATACTTCCACTTTGAGTTTAACCATAATTTTTGGATATAGTTTCATGTTCATAATAAAAATCATTTTATCAGAATAACAACTTTTAAATCAAAGTTTATCATAGTTTTTAATTAACTAACCCAAAACAGCCCGCGGTGTTACTACGACGGCGTAAATTCGGTTTTACGGTGTTTTTCGTGTTTTCAGATTTTAAATCATTAAGTTAGCATATCATATAGATATAGAACATGTGTTTAGTTGATTTTAAAAGTCAAGTTAGAAGGATTAACTTTTGTTTGCGAACAAGTTTAGAATTAACTAAACTATGTTCTAGTGAATACAAGTTTAAACCTTCGAATAAGATAGCTTTATATATATGAATCGAATGATGTTATGAACATCATTGCTACCTTAAGTTCCGTGGATAAACCTACTGGAAAAGAGAAAAATGGATCTAGCTTCAACGGATCCTTGGATGGCTCGAAGTTCTTGAAGCAGAATCATGACACGAAAACAAGTTCAAGTAAGATCATCACTTGAAATAAGATTGTTATAGTTATAGAAATTGAACCAAAGTTTGAATATGATTATTACATTGTATTAGAATGATAACCTACTATAAGAAACAAAGATTTCTTGAGGTTGGATGATCACCTTACAAGATTGGAAGTGGGCTAGCAAACTTGAAAGTATTCTTGATTTTATGTAACTAGAACTTGTAGAATATATGAAGAACACTTAGAACTTGAAGATAGAACTTGAGAGAGATCAATTAGATGAAGAAAATTGAAGAATGAAAGTGTTTGTAGGTTTTTTGGTCGTTGGTGTATGGATTAGATATAAAGGATATGTAATTTTGTTTTCATGTAAATAAGTCATGAATGATTACTCATATTTTTGTAATTTTATGAGATATTTCATGCTAGTTGCCAAATTATGGTTCCCACAAGTGTTAGGTGACTCACATGGGCTGATAAGAGCTGATCATTGGAGTGTATATACCAATAGTACATACATCTAAAAGCTGTGTATTGTACGAGTACGAATACGGGTGCATACGAGTAGAATTGTTGATGAAACTGAACGAGGATGTAATTGTAAGCATTTTTGTTAAGTAGAAGTATTTTGATAAGTGTATTGAAGTCTTTCAAAAGTGTATAAATACATATTAAAACACTACATGTATATACATTTTAACTGAGTCGTTAAGTCATCGTTAGTCGTTACATGTAAGTGTTGTTTTGAAACCTTTAGGTTAACGATCTTGTTAAATGTTGTTAACCCAATGTTTATAATATCAAATGAGATTTTAAATTATTATATTACCATGATATTATCATGTATGAATATCTCTTAATATGATATATATACATTAAATGTCTTTACAACGATAATCGTTACATATATGTCTCGTTTAAAAATCATTAAGTTAGTAGTCTTGTTTTTACATATGTAGTTCATTGTTAATATACTTAATGATATGTTTACTTATCATAGTATCATGTTTACTATATATATATCCATATATATGTCATCGTATAGTTTTTACAAGTTTTAACGTTCGTGAATCACCGGTCAACTTGGGTGGTCAATTGTCTATATGAAACATATTTCAATTAATCAAGTCTTAACAAGTTTGATTGCTTAACATGTTGGAAAAATTTAATCATGTAAATATCAATCTCAATTAATATATATAAACATGGAAAAGTTCGGGTCACTACAGTACCTACCCGTTAAATAAATTTCGTCCCGAAATTTTAAGCTGTTGAAGGTGTTGACGAATCTTCTGGAAATAGATGCGGGTATTTCTTCTTCATCTGATCTTCACGCTCCCAGGTGAACTCGGGTCCTCTACGAGCATTCCATCGAACCTTGACAATTGGTATCTTGTTTTGCTTAAGTCTTTTAACCTCACGATCCATTATCTCGACGGGTTCTTCGATGAATTGAAGTTTTTCGTTGATTTGGATTTCATCTACCGGAATAGTGAGATCTTCTTTAGCAAAACATTTCTTCAAATTCGAGACATGGAAAGTGTTATGTACAGCCACGAGTTGTTGAGGTAACTCAAGTCGGTAAGCTACTGGTCCGACACGATCAATAATCTTGAATGGTCCAATATACCTTGGATTTAATTTCCCTCGTTTACCAAATCGAACAACGCCTTTTCAAGGTGCAACTTTAAGCATGACCATCTCTCCAATTTCAAATTCTATATCTTTTCTTTTAATGTCAGCGTAGCTCTTTTGTCGACTTTGGGCGGTTTTCAACCGTTGTTGAATTTGGATGATCTTCTCGGTAGTTTCTTGTATAATCTCCGGACCCGTAATCTGTCTATCCCCTACTTCACTCCAACAAATCGGAGACCTGCACTTTCTACCATAAAGTGCTTCAAACGGCACCATCTCAATGCTTGAATGGTAGCTGTTGTTGTAGGAAAATTCTGCTAACGGTAGATGTCGATCCCAACTGTTTCCGAAATCAATAACACATGCTCGTAGCATGTCTTCAAGCGTTTGTATCGTCCTTTCACTCTGCCCATCAGTTTGTGGATGATAGGCAGTACTCATGTCTAGACGAGTTCCTAATGCTTGCTGTAATGTCTGCCAGAATCTTGAAATAAATCTGCCATCCCTATCAGAGATAATAGAGATTGGTATTCCATGTCTGGAGACGACTTCCTTCAAATACAGTCGTGCTAACTTCTCCATCTTGTCATCTTCTCTTATTGGCAGGAAGTGTGCTGATTTGGTGAGACGATCAACTATTACCCAAATAGTATCAAAACCACTTGCAGTCCTTGGAAATTTAGTGATGAAATCCATGGTAATGTTTTCCCATTTCCATTCCGGGATTTCAGGTTGTTGAAGTAGACCTGATGGTTTCTGATGCTCAGCTTTGACCTTAGAACACGTCAAACATTCTCCTACGTATTTAGCAACATCGGCTTTCATACCCGGCCACCAAAAATGTTTCTTGAGATCCTTGTACATCTTCCCCGTTCCAGGATGTATTGAGTATCTGGTTTTATGAGCTTCTCTATGTACCATTTCTCTCATATCTCCAAATTTTGGTACCCAAATCCTTTCAGCCCTATACCGGGTTCCGTCTTCCCGAATATTAAGATGCTTCTCCGATCCTTTGGGTATTTCATCCTTTAAATTTCCCTCTTTTAAAACTCCTTGTTGCGCCTCCTTTATTTGAGTAGTAATGTTATTATGAATCATTATATTCATAGATTTTACTCGAATGGGTTCTCTGTCCTTCCTGCTCAAGGCATCGGCTACCACATTTGCCTTTCTCAGGTGGTAACGAATCTCAAAGTTGTAATCATTCAACAATTCAATCCACCTACGCTGCCTCATATTCAGTTGTTTCTGATTAAATATGTGTTGAAGACTTTTGTGGTCGGTATATATAATACTTTTGACCCCATATAAGTAGTGCCTCCAAGTCTTTAATGCAAAAACAACCGCGCCTAATTCCAAATCATGCGTCGTATAATTTTGCTCGTGAATCTTCAATTGTCTAGACGCATAAGCAATCACCTTCGTTCGTTGCATTAATACACAACCGAGACCTTGCTTTGATGCGTCACAATAAATCACAAAATCATCATTCCCTTCAGGCAATGACAATATAGGTGCCGTAGTTAGCTTTTTCTTCAATAACTGAAACGCTTTCTCTTGTTCATCATTCCATTCAAATTTCTTCCCTTTATGCGTTAATGCAGTCAAGGGTTTTGCTATTCTGGAAAAGTCTTGGATGAACCTTCTGTAGTAACCAGCTAGTCCTAAAAACTGGCGTGTATGTTTCGGAGTTTTCGGGGTTTCCCACTTTTCAACAGTTTCTATCTTTGCCGGATCCACCTTAATACCTTCTTTGTTCACTATGTGACCGAAGAATTGAACTTCTTCCAACCAAAATGCACACTTTGAAAACTTAGCGTACAATTCTTCCTTCCTCAATACTTCTAACACCTTTCTCAAATGTTCACCGTGTTCTTGGTCATTCTTTGAGTAAATAAGTATGTCATCAATGAAAACAATGACAAACTTGTCAAGGTATGGTCCACACACTCGGTTCATAAGGTCCATGAACACAGCTGGTGCATTAGTTAAACCAAACGGCATGACCATAAATTCGTAATGACCGTAACGTGTTCTGAAAGCAGTCTTTGGAATATCATCTTCTTTCACCCGCATTTGATGATACCCGGAACGTAAGTCAATCTTTGAATAAACAGACGAGCCTTGTAGTTGATCAAATAAGTCGTCGATTCTCGTTAGTGGGTAGCGGTTCTTGATGGTAAGTTTGTTCAACTCTCGGTAGTCGATACACAACCTGAATGTACCATCTTTCTTCTTGACAAACAAAACAGGAGCTCCCCACGGTGATGTGCTTGGTCGAATGAAACCACGCTCTAAAAGTTCTTGTAATTGGCTTTGCAGTTCTTTCATCTCGCTGGGTGCGAGTCTGTAAGGAGCACGAGCTATTGGTGCAGCTCCTGGTACAAGATCTATTTGAAATTCAACGGATCGATGTGGGGGTAATCCCGGTAATTCTTTCGGAAATACATCGGAAAATTCTTTTGCAATGGGAACATCATTGATGCTCTTTTCTTCAGTTTGTACTTTTTCGACTTGTGCTAGAACAGCATAGCAACCTTTTCTTATTAGTTTTTGTGCCTTCAAATTACTAATAAGATGTAGCTTCGTGTTGCCCTTTTCTCCGTACACCATTAAGGGTTTTTCTTTTTCTCGTATAATGCGAATTGCATTTTTGTAACAAAAGATCTCTGCTTTCACTTCTTTCAACCAGTCCATACCGATTATCACATCAAAACTCCCTAACTCTACTGGTATCAAATCAATCTTAAATGTTTCGCTCACCAGTTTAATTTCTCGATTCCGACATATATTATCTGCTGAAATTAATTTACCATTTGCTAATTCGAGTAAAAATTTACTATCCAAAGGCGTCAATGGACAACTTAATTTAGCACAAAAATCTCTACTCATATAGCTTCTATCCGCACCCGAATCAAATAAAACGTAAGCAGATTTATTGTCAATAAGAAACGTACCCGTAACAAGCTCCGGGTCTTCCTGTGCCTCTGCCGCATTAATATTGAAAACTCTTCCGCGGCCTTGTCCATTCGTGTTCTCCTGGTTCGGGCAATTTCTAATAATGTGGCCCGGTTTTCCACATTTATAACAAACTACATTGGCATAACTTGCTCCGACACTACTTGCTCCACCATTACTCGTTCCGACACCATTTGTTCCTTTCGTTCTATTAACCACTGGTCCGTAGACCTCACACTTCGCCGCGCTATGACCGTTTCTTTTACACTTGTTGCAAAATTTGGTGCAGAACCCCGAGTGATACTTTTCACACCTTTGGCATAGCAGCTTCTGATTGTTGTTGTTGTTGTTGCGGTTATAATTGTTGTTGGGATGATTGTTGTAGTTGCTGTTGTTGTTGTTGTTGTTGTTGTTGTTGTTGTTGGGCCTTTTGTTGTAGTTGCGATTGATGTTGCGATTGTTGGGATAATTGTTGCGATTATTGTTGTAATTGCTGTTGTTGTATTGGTGATTCTTATCACCGTTTTCCTCCCACTTTATTTTGACTTGCTTCACATTGGCCTCTTCAGCAGTCTGTTCTTTAATTCTTTCTTCAATCTGGTTCACTAGTTTGTGAGCCATTCTACATGCCTGTTGTATGGAGGCGGGCTCGTGTGAACTTATATCTTCGTGGATTCTTTCCGGTAATCCTTTCACAAACGCGTCGATCTTCTCTTCCTCATCTTCGAATGCTCCCGGACACAATAGGCACAATTCTGTGAATCGTCTTTCGTACGTGGTAATATCAAATCCTTGGGTTCGTAACCCTCTAAGTTCTGTCTTGAGCTTATTGACCTCGGTTCTGGGACGGTACTTCTCGTTCATCAAGTGCTTGAATGCTGACCACATTAGTGCGTACGCATCGTCTTGTCCCACTTGCTCTAGATAGGTATTCCACCATGTTAACGCAGAACCTGTGAAGGTATGCGTAGCGTACTTCACTTTGTCCTCTTCAGTACACTTACTTATGGCAAACACCGATTCGACCTTCTCGGTCCACCGTTTCAATCCGATCGGTCCTTTGGTTCCATCAAATTCCAAGGGTTTGCAGGCAGTGAATTCTTTGTAGGTGCATCCTACACGATTTCCTGTACTGCTAGATCCAAGGTTATTGTTGGTATGTAGCGTAGCCTGTACTGCAGCTATGTTTGAAGCTAGAAAAGTACGGAATTCCTCTTCATTCATATTCACGGTGTGTCGAGTAGTCGGTGCCATTTCCTTCAAAATAGTCAAATGGAACAAGTTAATCATACAGAATATTAAGAGTAGTTAATAGTATTTCGTAGCATAATATGAACTCATTTATAAAAGCTTTTTCTTCATATTAGCGTTTTATAAGTTTAAATTCGGGTAGTACCTACCCGTTAAGTTCATACTTAGTAGCTAATATACAATTCAACTACTACAATTCTATATGAAAAACTGATTATAATAATATTTCGCGTTCAAACTTTTATACAATATTTTACAAAATTACAATACCGCTTATTTTACATAAAGCATGAAATATAGTACACAATAACTTTGATACAAGATAGTTGTGAAGATAATTCTAGCTAGTACACAAGTCGTTCAGCAAAGGCAATAAAGACACGTAATTCATACGTCCAGAAACAAATCATGCATTCTGGTTTTACTAGGACTACTTCCCATCCTTGGTCTTGTGGAACATAACCGTTATGGCCATTGATAAGACAGCGTGTTGTAACGTCGTCAAAGGGACGAGGGTTACGTAATGTCCATCAGTCCCGTAACAATCTAAAAACCTCATTTCTTACCCCAATTACCGACTCCGTCACTTTTGGGAACGTTTTGTTTAATAGTTGTAGCCCGATGTTCTTGTTCTCACTTTGGTGAGAAGCGAACATTACTAATTCGTAAGCATAACATGCTTCTTTATGTTGCATGTTAGCCGCTTTTTCTAAATCACGAAGTCCAATATTCGGATATATTGAGTCAAAATAATTTCTTAACCCATTGCGTAAAATAGCATTTGGGTTCCCCGCAATATATGCGTCAAAGTAAACACATCGTAACTTATGGATTTCCCAATGTGATATCCCCCATCTTTCGAACGAAAGCCTTTTATAAACCAAGGCATTCTTGGAACGTTCTTCGAATGTCTTACAAACTGATCTCGCCTTAAATAGTTGTGCCGAAGAATGCAGATCGACTCTAGACAAGATTTCATCAATCATGTCTCTGGGTAGGTCTCTTAAAATATTTGGTTGTCTATCCATTTTGTGTTTTTATACTGTAAAATAGACAAGAGTTAGATTCATAAAAAAATACTTATTAATACAAGCAATTTTTACATATATCATAAAGCATAAGCACACTATATTACATATATTACACCACACGAATACAACTATCTTATTCCGACTCGCTTGTTTCTTCTTTTTCAGTTTTGGTTCGTTTTGCCAAGTTTCTAGGGATATATGATGTTCCCCTAATACGAGCCGTCGTTTTCCACATTGGTTTAGAAAAACCTGGTGGTTTAGAGGTTCCCGGGTCATTGTTACAACTTAAGGACTTCGGGGGTTGACGATACATATAAAGTTCATCGGGGTTGGAATTAGATTTCTCTATTTTTATGCCCTTTCCCTTATTATTTTCTTTTGCCTTTTTAAATTCAGTTGGGGTAATTTCTATAACATCATCGGAATTCTCGTCGGAATCCGATTCATCGGAGAATTGGTAATCCTCCCAATATTTTGCTTCCTTGGCGGAAACACCATTGACCATAATTAACCTTGGTCGATTGGTTGAGGATTTTCTTTTACTTAACCGTTTTATTATTTCCCCCACCGGTTCTATTTCTTCATCCGGTTCCGATTCTTCTTCCGGTTCCGATTCTTCTTCCGGTTCCGACTCTTCTTCCGGTTCCTCTTCGGGAACTTGTGAATCAGTCCACGAATCATTCCAATTTACATTTGACTCTTCATTATTATTAGGTGAGTCAATGGGACTTGTTCTAGAGGTAGACATCTGTCACATAATATCAAACGCGTTAAGAGATTAATATATCACATAATATTCACATGTTAAAAATATATAGTTTCCAACAAAATTTGTTAAGCAATCATTTTTCAAGTAAACACGGTCGAAGTCTAGACTCACTAATGCATCCTAACAACCTAGATAAGACACACTAATGCAAAATTCTGGTTCTCTAAGACCAACACTCGGATACCAACTGAAATGTCCCGTTCTTATTGATTAAAAACGTTCCATATTAATTGATTTCATTGCGAGGTTGTGACCTCTATATGAGACGTTTTTCAAAGACTGCATTCATTTTAAAACAAACCATAACCTTTATTTCATCAATAAAGGTTTAAAAAGCTTTACGTAGATTATCAAATAATGATAATCTAAAATATCCTGTTTACACACGACCATTACATAATGGTTAACAATACAAATATGTTACAACAAAATAAGTTTCTTGAATGCAGTTATTACACAATATCATACAAGCATGGACTCCACATCTCATCCTTATTTAAGTATGCGACAGCGGAAGCACTTAATAATCACCTGAGAATAAACATGCTTAAAACGTCAACAAAAATGTTGGTGAGTTATAGGTTTAACCTATATATATCAAATCGTAACAATAGACCACAAGATTTCATATTTCAATACACATCCCATACATAGAGATAAAAATCATTCATATGGTGAACACCTGGTAACCGACATTAACAAGATGCATATATAAGAATATCCCCATCATTCCGGGACACCCTTCGGATATGATATAAATTTCAAAGTACTAAAGCATCCGGTACTTTGGATGGGGTTTGTTAGGCCCAATAGATCTATCTTTAGGATTCGCGTCAATTAGGGTGTCTGTTCCCTAATTCTTAGATTACCAGACTTAATAAAAAGGGGCATATTCGATTTCGATAATTCAACCATAGAATGTAGTTTCACGTACTTGTGTCTATTTTGTAAATCATTTATAAAACGTGCATGTATTCTCATCCCAAAAATATTAGATTTTAAAAGTGGGACTATAACTCACTTTCACAGATTTTTACTTCATCGGGAAGTAAGACTTGGCCACTGGTTGATTCACGAACCTATAACAATATATACATATATATATCAAAGTATGTTCAAAATATATTTACAACACTTTTAATATATTTTGATGTTTTAAGTTTATTAAGTCAGCTGTCCTCGTTAGTAACCTACAACTAGTTGTCCACAGTTAGATGTACAGAAATAAATCGATAAAGATTATCTTGAATCAATCCACGACCCAGTGTATACGTATCTCAGTATTGATCACAACTCAAACTATATATATTTTGGAATCAACCTCAACCCTGTATAGCTAACTCCAACATTCACATATAGAGTGTCTATGGTTGTTCCGAAATATATATAGATGTGTCGACATGATAGGTCGAAACGTTGTATACGTGTCTATGGTATCTCAAGATTACATAATATACAATACAAGTTGATTAAGTTATGGTTGGAATAGATTTGTTACCAATTTTCACGTAGCTAAAATGAGAAAAATTATCCAATCTTGTTTTACCCATAACTTCTTCATTTTAAATCCGTTTTGAGTGAATCAAATTGCTATGCTTTCATATTGAACTCTATTTTATGAATCTAAACAGAAAAAGTATAGGTTTATAGTCGGAAAAATAAGTTACAAGTCGTTTTTGTAAAGGTAGTCATTTCAGTCGAAAGAACGACGTCTAGATGACCATTTTAGAAAACATACTTCCACTTTGAGTTTAACCATAATTTTTGGATATAGTTTCATGTTCATAATAAAAATAATTTTATCAGAATAACAACTTTTAAATCAAAGTTTATCATAGTTTTTAATTAACTAACCCAAAACAGCCCGCGGTGTTACTACGACGGCGTAAATCCGGTTTTACGGTGTTTTTCGTGTTTCCAGGTTTTAAATCATTAAGTTAGCATATCATATAGATATAGAACATGTGTTTAGTTGATTTTAAAAGTCAAGTTAGAAAGATTAACTTTTGTTTGCGAACAAGTTTAGAATTAACTAAACTATGTTCTAGTGATTACAAGTTTAAACCTTCGAATAAGATAGCTTTATATGTATGAATTGAATGATGTTATGAACATCATTACTACCTTAAGTTCCTTGGATAAACCTACTGGAAAAGGGAAAAATGGATCTAGCTTCAACGGATCCTTGGATGGCTCGAAGTTCTTGAAGCATAATCATGACACGAAAACAAGTTCAAGTAAGATCATCACTTGAAATAAGATTGTTATAGTTATAGAAATTGAACCAAAGTTTGAATATGATTATTACCTTATATTATAATGATAACCTACTGTAAGAAACAAAGATTTCTTGAGGTTGGATGATCACCTTACAAGATTGGAAGTGAGCTAGCAAACTTGAAAGTATTCTTGATTTTATGTAACTAGAACTTGTAGAATATATGAAGAACACTTAGAACTTGAAGATAGAACTTGAGAGAGATCAATTAGATGAAGAAAATTGAAGAATGAAAGTGTTTGTAGGTTTTTTGGTCGTTGGTGTATGGATTAGATATAAAGGATATGTAATTTTGTTTTCATGTAAATAAGTCATGAATGATTACTCATATTTTTGTAATTTTATGAGATATTTCATGCTAGTTGCCAAATGATGGTTCCCACATGTGTTAGGTGACTCACATGGGCTAATAATAGCTGATCATTGGAGTGTATATACCAATAGTACATACATCTAAAAGCTGTGTATTGTACGAGTACGAATACGGGTGCATACGAGTAGAATTGTTGATGAAACTGAACGAGGATGTAATTGTAAGTATTTTTGTTAAGTAGAAGTATTTTGATAAGTGTATTGAAGTCTTTCAAAAGTGTATAAATACATATTAAAACACTACATGTATATACATTTTAACTGAGTCGTTAAGTCATCGTTAGTCGTTACATGTAAGTGTTGTTTTGAAACCTTTAGGTTAACGATCTTGTTAAATGTTGTTAACCCAATGTTTATAATATCAAATGAGATTTTAAATTATTATATTATCATGATATTATCATGTATGAATATCTCTTAATATGATATTTATACATTAAATGTCTTTACAACGATAATCGTTACATATATGTCTCGTTTAAAAATCATTAAGTTAGTAGTATTGTTTTTACATATATAGTTCATTGTTAATATACTTAATGATATGTTTACTTATCATAGTATCATGTTAACTATATATATATCCATATGTATGTCATCGTATAGTTTTTACAAGTTTTAACGTTCGTGAATCACCGGTCAACTTGGGTGGTCAATTGTCTATATGAAACATATTTCAATTAATCAAGTCTTAACAAGTTTGATTGCTTAACATGTTGGAAATATTTAATCATGTAAATATCAATCTCAATTATTATATATAAATATGGAAAAGTTTGGGTCACTACAAGTATTAACCCCTAGAACAATAAAGATTTAAACTTTGTCGGCAAAATTATCGTTTTTTCGGTTGATTTTGTAGATTAAGTAATTACGAAGGCGATGCAAAAAGAATCAAGTAAAACGGAGCTAAAACGAAGATTCTAGAGCAAAAAAGGTGAAAGACAAGAAATCAAGTTACGATCTAGTGAAATCAGGCTGACAAGGCCAGCAAACAGCCTGCCATACGGCTTGCCAAATAGCCTGCCAATATGGCAAATGGCCTGCCAAATGGTCAGAGCAAACGGGCTCTATAAACGACTTGCCTTAGCAAACGGCCTCCAAAAACGACCTGCCAAAAGGCCTGCCAGCCGTTTGCAGGCCAAAATCAAGTCTATTTAAAGGGCTCTCTCCATCCATTCCAACACACACTCAATTTTTAAATCATTTCATATTTTTAAGCTTTTAGTTATTCTTTAGTAGTAGTTAGCTTAGCTTTTATTTTCCGGAGGATATCCCGGCGAGTCCCTGCGATCTCGGGCAGATTTCTTCGGCCTTTTCAGGTTTTTATCCGAAACGCTTGTCTTTTGTATTAAACATGTGTTCTTACTTTTTATGTTTAATAATACGTTCTGATATTACCATGATAGCTTAATTAATCTGTATGTTGCCATGATAGAAGTTTGGGTTAGCGTAATTATGTTAATTTAGTACGATTACTGTTATAATACTGAACTAGGAAGTCTGATAGATTTGTATGCTAGCATCTTAAGGATTGACCAACCTAGGTTGTGATCAGGACTTCTCCACCTATATGAAATTAGCTACTTCATAGGATTAAGACCCCTGGTTATACTGTATCTGAAGATACTATGAACTCGGTATGGCCGGAGTTCCCGAGAGGCATTTAATGCACTTTTAGGACACGGAACTTAGGAATTGAGACATGAATGACCTAGTATGCCTATTGACTGTTCCAAAGAGACCTCTTAGGAGCTGTTAAAATCTAGATTAGTGCCTTCATGGTGTGATCCAGGCCTATTGTATGTTCTTGTTTGAGTGTTGCCTTAGGTCTTAGTCATATCAACTGTTTAGGTATTCATTAGGTTTCTATCTGCTTTACTATCGGTATATTGACTGTGATGCTGTATAATGTTTGAATTGATATGATCTCATTAGTATGATGAAATGGTTGTTAGTTTTCATTTAAGGTTTTGCCAACTTAAACCGACTGATTCTTTCCGTTTGTGATCAGTGTTCAATCAACACGGCACGTTGTTATTCAGTTACCTGAACTGATAACGAGGATTAGGATTAGAGCTTAACTCACTAATAAACCTAGTGCTTTACTGAGGATAACCTCTGAGGTATTGTTACCTTTCAATTATACGACCAAGTGACATACTTCTCACTGCTCAAAGAGAACTCCGAGAGTTCAGAGACAAGTAGGTCTGTGTAATTGGCTCATCCAAACAGATCTACATCATTCCAAGCATAGTCTTAGCATAAGCATAATTACCTTCCCCTAACCCAATACTAATATCTTGGTCAACATTTCCCGGATCTGCATACTCCGGATATCCTTCCACTTTATTTACTTTTCCGCACTTAGGACTTTTAGCTAAAATCAACTACTATCTTTTATCCAAGTAATTTAACTAAAAGACAATTATCCACTTGATCTTCAATTCGTTAATCAGCAAAAATACGACACTAGGTTAAATTACACCTTCTACACCTTAGAAAGTAAAAGTAAATTTAGGCCCCGCAAAATATAAATAAACGAAGACATTGTGTGCTACCGAATCGGACATATTACGACCTAACAACACCGCACAAATAAAACCGTCCGTTAGTAGCATACCACCACTACTCCTTCATAACTATCTTAGGCTTAAATATAGGTTCAATTCTACTGATATCTCAAAAATAAGACTCTAGATCATACTTCCCTAACTCATACTAAGGAGTAGTATGATTTAGGTCTCGCTAAATATAAATTTAAAACAGTACCCCCTCTTTTGGTGGTTGATTCTGACGTGTTGCGACCTAACGACACCGCACTAATAAAACCGTCCGTTCCTGCCATACCACCTATTATAAGATGAATTATGCACTTCCAGTTATAGTTTTTGTTGAGACAAAACAGATATATCAAACGATTGTAAAACCACTTTAGCACAAACGACGAAGGGGTCCGCATCAATGTGCGACAAACCCATAAACTCCATTAAACTACTCCGTATTAGTATTATATATATATATATATATATATATATATATATATATATATATATATATATATATATATATATATATATATATATATATATATATTTAAATGATCTAATGAGAACTTTTCAGTGAGAGAACCCTGAGACTTCGATGATCGAACAACATTGATACAAGGGCGAACAAAATTGAGTCTAGTCGAACAAAAAATTAGATGCATATGAAATCACTTTTGTTCTACATTCCTCTTCTACATCCGGTTCTACATTCCTGTTCTACATTTTTCAGTATAGTCTAACATTTTTTGTTTTGTGATTTAGGATTTAGGGTATAGATTTAGCATTTAACACGAAGCGTATAGAGTTTAGGGTTTAGTGTTTTCGGTTTAGGGATCTAATCCCAAAACTCAAAACCCTAACCCCTAAACTCTATATCGAGCTAGGTTTAGAAGAAAAAAAAAGCTGAATTCGAACAAAGAAGTTCTTACTCTACAAGTTTTTGTTCTACAAATTGTTTTTGTTTTACATAATGTAGAACAGTAATGTAGAACAAAAGTGATTTTTATGCATCTAAATTTTTTGTTCGACCACGGCTGAATAATGTTCGACCTCGGCCAATTTTGTTCAACCTCAGGTGTTCTCATGGTTCTCTCCTAATTGGAGATCTCATTGAATCCTCACCCTCTCCCCCCTCTCTCTCTATCTCTCTCTCTCTCTCTCTCTCTCTCTCTCTATATATATATATATATATATATATATATATATATATATATATATTATGTTGGTCCCGATTAACAACAGGAAGTAGTGTATAGCGGGTGAATACAATTCTTATTTAAATTAAATATATTTTATAAACAGTTAAGTATAATTATTCAAATCAAATTATCAAGAGTCCAAGTAATTTTTAGCTTATTCTGTAATTGATTTAAATCTCGGAGAATCACGATTATCTTATAGCGGAAGAGATAACCGGTTGATGCAGATTACACTTTGATAGCTCAGGCACACTGATAGCATGTACAAGTTTTTACAGACTATGTTAATTTTAAATCACACACCACTATCTAAAACATTAGTGGAGTTATATATTTATATAGATCCTATTAACCATGTAAAGGTTCTATTGTATGCTGGTTAAATGGATGTTTGTACTTCAGCCGACAACTGTGTAAGGAATAACGTGGTTCCTTTTTGTTCTAGAGCTAATTAAGGTACACCCTAAATTGGATGGACACACTATTTGAAAAAACGAATAGAATATTGTGTTCCAAAGGGGTTCTCAAAGTGTATACACGAACTTCGCGTGTGATACACCTCTGCATTCCATTGTTGTCTTGTAATGTCACTTGTCAAACCGCCGAATGATGTCCTTTTCTCTTCAACTTGATCTTTGATGCCAGTTAAATAGACATAATTGATGTAGACAACATGAAACAATTATGTTGTTGATGAACATAGTTTGTCTAACTGTTTTGTACTGATTCTTCTTCAGCTAGTTCTTCTATGCTCCTATATTGGGTTAGCATTCATCCTTATGTTGGTTACGAAGAACTTATTATCTTTAATTATCTTGTGTTGATAGTTAAGGTAGCACACTTTGAACACTAAGACACCACCTACATTGTTGTTCAAGACTAATAACAACTCAAGTAAACCTATGTTGACCGCACATTACAGTTAGTTTTAATAATCATATTTTGTCATAATTAAATCCTTAATTACTTAGGGGACTCAACAATATCCCCCTACTTGATGATGAAAAAACATGTAGCATGAAAAGCAAACATTAAGGCTCAGCAATAAAGGACTTAGAAAAATAAACAACAAGTTATCCCCTTAGTTCACTTTTCAGAGATCTTTTGATGAGTTATCTGTATCTTATAACATGATATATTTTTGAACATTAACTCATTAATAATATACATTAACAAATCATTACAAGCAGTATATTATTACAAGATTAAGCAGTAGACAGAATGTTCTAATCAAACCATTCTTCCTCATCTTCCTTGACGGGAAACATCTTCATAAGTTCATAAATGGTTGAGACTAGGATAGTTGGTGGCAGAATAATTGGTTCCTTTCTGGTGAAAGTTGAACCAGAACCTTTTCCCTTCTTCTTCTTCTCAAGCTCAACATCGACATCAACAAATAGGCATCAACATACTTTGTTGCTTTATTAAATAATCGCCTTAATGTGTTGATCACATTTTCTTTCAAAGTGCCCCTTTTTTATATGAAGATCTCCAGCAACTCCATCCACGCAGAGTAACCATAAGCACTTAGTTCATCGACATGGATATGGTCAAATTTGAAATTTTCTTTGTTGATATTAAATGTGTGATTTATGCATCTTTGACACTTAAATATCTTTGACTTGCCGAATATTTTGGTCATCACATCCTTGTACTTTCTCCTCAGAACATTATCCCATGCTTTTTGAGCAACAACACTCATGGGTGGTGGATTAGAAGCATCAGTATTTTTCTTTCGTTTATGCTTCTTTGCTACTTTCTCTTCATCATCTAGTTCTTTCCCGCACCTAAACTACTAATTTTATCATGAAAGTGTAATCAAATAACGTTGTTTTTCCACACGTAAATTAAAACACAAAATCAACCAATCACTCAAGATTATAATACAATTTCAGGTTAATTAAGTGTCTCTCTTTAACCTCAAAATTACTTTATCTAGTTATTCAATTCAATCATTATTGTCTAACTACACTGGTGTCCCGCATGTAATCTAACAATATCCCAAATTATCTTTCATTAACCTAGAAAAGTTCATCAATCGAATTAATTGTCATTAATTTAAATAGCAAACTCGTAATCAAATTAATTAATAAGCATAAGTAATGGTGGATCTTCTATCAAACATAATCAAGAACAATTATCAATTATATAGTTCATAGTATTAGAATCCATTACCTAGGTTCAATCATCTAAGTGGATACAAAAAATTTAGCTAGAAATATCCATGATAAAACCAATCAAACAAAGAGATAAACAATAATCAACCATTATATTAATCAAAATTAAAGAATTTTTTTTTACCAATGATTAATACTTGGCTAAAGATGAAATCCCAATGTTAAAAACCCTTTTAAACAACCTTGAAAAGCTCCAAAATTCATAACCTAACCTCAAGAATTCGTAAATAATAAGCTGATAAAAAGTTAGGTTATAAGTGGGGTAGTTATAGATGGAAATTCGGACCTTATTCCGCCATAGACCTCGCTACCGCGACCGTGAGTCCGCGAATTCTAGCAAAACCGCAGTTCACGACCGAGACTCCTAAACACGCTATCGCAAGATTGACTTTTCGAATTATATCAACTTCTGTTTAAATTTTCGGATCACATTTAATTCTTCGCACTCTAAATCCAATGTTCGACCGTGAACAGGGACCTCGCGACTGTGGGATGCACAACGAACAGCAGCTATATTTCTTTTGTCATTTTGCTTCTTCTCGAG